>NC_133227.1:19248670-19473670 GCF_040436345.1 Pagrus major
GAAATTTGTATTTTTGGTGAATATTTTAGTGAAAAGAGACAATGTTTCATGAGACTGCCTTAAGGCTGGCATTAGAGTTAGGGTTAGGGTTATGGAGCTAGGGTTAGGGTTACGGTCGTCTTTTGACCGATTGACTCGAAATTCGTCACGAATGTGGTCCTCTACTCGCTGAATGAGACACAGTAGTCCCCATCGGATTCCGGTGAAATTTGTATTTTTGGTGAATATTTTAAAGAAAAAAGTGGCCCATTTTTTCAATAGCTTCCAGGTCTTTGGACCGATTGACTCGAAATCGCTGCCAAATGTGCTCCTATACTGGCTGAACGAGACACAGCAGTCCCCATCGGATTCCGGTGAAATTTGTATTTTTGGTGAATATTTTAGTGAAAAGAGACAATGTTTCATGAGACTGCCTTAAGGCTGGCATTAGGGTTAGGGTTAGGGTTAGGGTTATGGAGCTAGGGTTAGGGTTACGGTCGTCTTTTGACCGATTGACTCGAAATTCGTCACGAATGTGGTCCTCTACTCGCTGAATGAGACACAGCAGTCCCCATCGGATTCCGGTGAAATTTGTATTTTTGGTGAATATTTTAAAGAAAAAAGTGGCCCATTTTTTCAATAGCTTCCAGGTCTTTGGACCGATTGACTCGAAATCGCTCCCAAATGTGCTCCTATACTGGCTGAACGAGACACAGCAGTCCCCATCGGATTCCGGTGAAATTTGTATTTTTGGTGAATATTTTAGTGAAAAGAGACAATGTTTCATGAGACTGCCTTAAGGCTGGCATTAGGGTTAGGGTTAGGGTTAGGGTTATGGAGCTAGGGTTAGGGTTACGGTCGTCTTTTGACCGATTGACTCGAAATTCGTCACGAATGTGGTCCTCTACTCGCTGAATGAGACACAGCAGTCCCCATCGGATTCCGGTGAAATTTGTATTTTTGGTGAATATTTTAAAGAAAAAAGTGGCCCATTTTTTCAATAGCTTCCAGGTCTTTGGACCGATTGACTCGAAATCGCTGCCAAATGTGCTCCTATACTGGCTGAACGAGACACAGCAGTCCCCATCGGATTTCCGGTGAAATTTGTATTTTTGGTGAATATTTTAAAGAAAAAAGTGGCCCATTTTTTCAATAGCTTCCAGGTCTTTGGACCGATTGACTCGAAATCGCTCCCAAATGTGCTCCTATACTGGCTGAACGAGACACAGCAGTCCCCATCGGATTCCGGTGAAATTTGTATTTTTGGTGAATATTTTAGTGAAAAGAGACAATGTTTCATGAGACTGCCTTAAGGCTGGCATTAGGGTTAGGGTTAGGGTTAGGGTTATGGAGCTAGGGTTTAGGGTTACGGTCGTCTTTTGACCGATTGACTCGAAATTCGTCACGAATGTGGTCCTCTACTCGCTGAATGAGACACAGCAGTCCCCATCGGATTCCGGTGAAATTTGTATTTTTGGTGAATATTTTAAAGAAAAAAGTGGCCCATTTTTTCAATAGCTTCCAGGTCTTTGGACCGATTGACTCGAAATCGCTGCCAAATGTGCTCCTATACTGGCTGAACGAGACACAGCAGTCCCCATCGGATTCCGGTGAAATTTGTATTTTTGGTGAATATTTTAAAGAAAAAAGTGGCCCATTTTTTCAATAGCTTCCAGGTCTTTGGACCGATTGACTCGAAATCGCTCCCAAATGTGCTCCTATACTGGCTGAACGAGACACAGCAGTCCCCATCGGATTCCGGTGAAATTTGTATTTTTGGTGAATATTTTAGTGAAAAGAGACAATGTTTCATGAGACTGCCTTAAGGCTGGCATTAGAGTTAGGGTTAGGGTTATGGAGCTAGGGTTAGGGTTACGGTCGTCTTTTGACCGATTGACTCGAAATTCGTCACGAATGTGGTCCTCTACTCGCTGAATGAGACACAGTAGTCCCCATCGGATTCCGGTGAAATTTGTATTTTTGGTGAATATTTTAAAGAAAAAAGTGGCCCATTTTTTCAATAGCTTCCAGGTCTTTGGACCGATTGACTCGAAATCGCTGCCAAATGTGCTCCTATACTGGCTGAACGAGACACAGCAGTCCCCATCGGATTCCGGTGAAATTTGTATTTTTGGTGAATATTTTAGTGAAAAGAGACAATGTTTCATGAGACTGCCTTAAGGCTGGCATTAGGGTTAGGGTTAGGGTTAGGGTTATGGAGCTAGGGTTAGGGTTACGGTCGTCTTTTGACCGATTGACTCGAAATTCGTCACGAATGTGGTCCTCTACTCGCTGAATGAGACACAGCAGTCCCCATCGGATTCCGGTGAAATTTGTATTTTTGGTGAATATTTTAAAGAAAAAAGTGGCCCATTTTTTCAATAGCTTCCAGGTCTTTGGACCGATTGACTCGAAATCGCTCCCAAATGTGCTCCTATACTGGCTGAACGAGACACAGCAGTCCCCATCGGATTCCGGTGAAATTTGTATTTTTGGTGAATATTTTAGTGAAAAGAGACAATGTTTCATGAGACTGCCTTAAGGCTGGCATTAGGGTTAGGGTTAGGGTTAGGGTTATGGAGCTAGGGTTAGGGTTACGGTCGTCTTTTGACCGATTGACTCGAAATTCGTCACGAATGTGGTCCTCTACTCGCTGAATGAGACACAGCAGTCCCCATCGGATTCCGGTGAAATTTGTATTTTTGGTGAATATTTTAAAGAAAAAAGTGGCCCATTTTTTCAATAGCTTCCAGGTCTTTGGACCGATTGACTCGAAATCGCTCCCAAATGTGCTCCTATACTGGCTGAACGAGACACAGCAGTCCCCATCGGATTCCGGTGAAATTTGTATTTTTGGTGAATATTTTAGTGAAAAGAGACAATGTTTCATGAGACTGCCTTAAGGCTGGCATTAGGGTTAGGGTTAGGGTTAGGGTTATGGAGCTAGGGTTAGGGTTACGGTCGTCTTTTGACCGATTGACTCGAAATTCGTCACGAATGTGGTCCTCTACTCGCTGAATGAGACACAGCAGTCCCCATCGGATTCCGGTGAAATTTGTATTTTTGGTGAATATTTTAAAGAAAAAAGTGGCCCATTTTTTCAATAGCTTCCAGGTCTTTGGACCGATTGACTCGAAATCGCTGCCAAATGTGCTCCTATACTGGCTGAACGAGACACAGCAGTCCCCATCGGATTCCGGTGAAATTTGTATTTTTGGTGAATATTTTAAAGAAAAAAGTGGCCCATTTTTTCAATAGCTTCCAGGTCTTTGGACCGATTGACTCGAAATCGCTCCCAAATGTGCTCCTATACTGGCTGAACGAGACACAGCAGTCCCCATCGGATTCCGGTGAAATTTGTATTTTTGGTGAATATTTTAGTGAAAAGAGACAATGTTTCATGAGACTGCCTTAAGGCTGGCATTAGGGTTAGGGTTAGGGTTAGGGTTATGGAGCTAGGGTTAGGGTTACGGTCGTCTTTTGACCGATTGACTCGAAATTCGTCACGAATGTGGTCCTCTACTCGCTGAATGAGACACAGCAGTCCCCATCGGATTCCGGTGAAATTTGTATTTTTGGTGAATATTTTAAAGAAAAAAGTGGCCCATTTTTTCAATAGCTTCCAGGTCTTTGGACCGATTGACTCGAAATCGCTGCCAAATGTGCTCCTATACTGGCTGAACGAGACACAGCAGTCCCCATCGGATTCCGGTGAAATTTGTATTTTTGGTGAATATTTTAAAGAAAAAAGTGGCCCATTTTTTCAATAGCTTCCAGGTCTTTGGACCGATTGACTCGAAATCGCTCCCAAATGTGCTCCTATACTGGCTGAACGAGACACAGCAGTCCCCATCGGATTCCGGTGAAATTTGTATTTTTGGTGAATATTTTAGTGAAAAGAGACAATGTTTCATGAGACTGCCTTAAGGCTGGCATTAGAGTTAGGGTTAGGGTTATGGAGCTAGGGTTAGGGTTACGGTCGTCTTTTGACCGATTGACTCGAAATTCGTCACGAATGTGGTCCTCTACTCGCTGAATGAGACACAGTAGTCCCCATCGGATTCCGGTGAAATTTGTATTTTTGGTGAATATTTTAAAGAAAAAAGTGGCCCATTTTTTCAATAGCTTCCAGGTCTTTGGACCGATTGACTCGAAATCGCTGCCAAATGTGCTCCTATACTGGCTGAACGAGACACAGCAGTCCCCATCGGATTCCGGTGAAATTTGTATTTTTGGTGAATATTTTAGTGAAAAGAGACAATGTTTCATGAGACTGCCTTAAGGCTGGCATTAGGGTTAGGGTTAGGGTTAGGGTTATGGAGCTAGGGTTAGGGTTACGGTCGTCTTTTGACCGATTGACTCGAAATTCGTCACGAATGTGGTCCTCTACTCGCTGAATGAGACACAGCAGTCCCCATCGGATTCCGGTGAAATTTGTATTTTTGGTGAATATTTTAAAGAAAAAAGTGGCCCATTTTTTCAATAGCTTCCAGGTCTTTGGACCGATTGACTCGAAATCGCTCCCAAATGTGCTCCTATACTGGCTGAACGAGACACAGCAGTCCCCATCGGATTCCGGTGAAATTTGTATTTTTGGTGAATATTTTAGTGAAAAGAGACAATGTTTCATGAGACTGCCTTAAGGCTGGCATTAGGGTTAGGGTTAGGGTTAGGGTTATGGAGCTAGGGTTAGGGTTACGGTCGTCTTTTGACCGATTGACTCGAAATTCGTCACGAATGTGGTCCTCTACTCGCTGAATGAGACACAGCAGTCCCCATCGGATTCCGGTGAAATTTGTATTTTTGGTGAATATTTTAAAGAAAAAAGTGGCCCATTTTTTCAATAGCTTCCAGGTCTTTGGACCGATTGACTCGAAATCGCTGCCAAATGTGCTCCTATACTGGCTGAACGAGACACAGCAGTCCCCATCGGATTCCGGTGAAATTTGTATTTTTGGTGAATATTTTAGTGAAAAGAGACAATGTTTCATGAGACTGCCTTAAGGCTGGCATTAGAGTTAGGGTTAGGGTTATGGAGCTAGGGTTAGGGTTACGGTCGTCTTTTGACCGATTGACTCGAAATTCGTCACGAATGTGGTCCTCTACTCGCTGAATGAGACACAGTAGTCCCCATCGGATTCCGGTGAAATTTGTATTTTTGGTGAATATTTTAAAGAAAAAAGTGGCCCATTTTTTCAATAGCTTCCAGGTCTTTGGACCGATTGACTCGAAATCGCTGCCAAATGTGCTCCTATACTGGCTGAACGAGACACAGCAGTCCCCATCGGATTCCGGTGAAATTTGTATTTTTGGTGAATATTTTAGTGAAAAGAGACAATGTTTCATGAGACTGCCTTAAGGCTGGCATTAGGGTTAGGGTTAGGGTTAGGGTTATGGAGCTAGGGTTAGGGTTACGGTCGTCTTTTGACCGATTGACTCGAAATTCGTCACGAATGTGGTCCTCTACTCGCTGAATGAGACACAGCAGTCCCCATCGGATTCCGGTGAAATTTGTATTTTTGGTGAATATTTTAAAGAAAAAAGTGGCCCATTTTTTCAATAGCTTCCAGGTCTTTGGACCGATTGACTCGAAATCGCTCCCAAATGTGCTCCTATACTGGCTGAACGAGACACAGCAGTCCCCATCGGATTCCGGTGAAATTTGTATTTTTGGTGAATATTTTAGTGAAAAGAGACAATGTTTCATGAGACTGCCTTAAGGCTGGCATTAGGGTTAGGGTTAGGGTTAGGGTTATGGAGCTAGGGTTAGGGTTACGGTCGTCTTTTGACCGATTGACTCGAAATTCGTCACGAATGTGGTCCTCTACTCGCTGAATGAGACACAGCAGTCCCCATCGGATTCCGGTGAAATTTGTATTTTTGGTGAATATTTTAAAGAAAAAAGTGGCCCATTTTTTCAATAGCTTCCAGGTCTTTGGACCGATTGACTCGAAATCGCTGCCAAATGTGCTCCTATACTGGCTGAACGAGACACAGCAGTCCCCATCGGATTCCGGTGAAATTTGTATTTTTGGTGAATATTTTAAAGAAAAAAGTGGCCCATTTTTTCAATAGCTTCCAGGTCTTTGGACCGATTGACTCGAAATCGCTCCCAAATGTGCTCCTATACTGGCTGAACGAGACACAGCAGTCCCCATCGGATTCCGGTGAAATTTGTATTTTTGGTGAATATTTTAGTGAAAAGAGACAATGTTTCATGAGACTGCCTTAAGGCTGGCATTAGGGTTAGGGTTAGGGTTAGGGTTATGGAGCTAGGGTTAGGGTTACGGTCGTCTTTTGACCGATTGACTCGAAATTCGTCACGAATGTGGTCCTCTACTCGCTGAATGAGACACAGCAGTCCCCATCGGATTCCGGTGAAATTTGTATTTTTGGTGAATATTTTAAAGAAAAAAGTGGCCCATTTTTTCAATAGCTTCCAGGTCTTTGGACCGATTGACTCGAAATCGCTCCCAAATGTGCTCCTATACTGGCTGAACGAGACACAGCAGTCCCCATCGGATTCCGGTGAAATTTGTATTTTTGGTGAATATTTTAGTGAAAAGAGACAATGTTTCATGAGACTGCCTTAAGGCTGGCATTAGAGTTAGGGTTAGGGTTATGGAGCTAGGGTTAGGGTTACGGTCGTCTTTTGACCGATTGACTCGAAATTCGTCACGAATGTGGTCCTCTACTCGCTGAATGAGACACAGCAGTCCCCATCGGATTCCGGTGAAATTTGTATTTTTGGTGAATATTTTAAAGAAAAAAGTGGCCCATTTTTTCAATAGCTTCCAGGTCTTTGGACCGATTGACTCGAAATCGCTGCCAAATGTGCTCCTATACTGGCTGAACGAGACACAGCAGTCCCCATCGGATTCCGGTGAAATTTGTATTTTTGGTGAATATTTTAAAGAAAAAAGTGGCCCATTTTTTCAATAGCTTCCAGGTCTTTGGACCGATTGACTCGAAATCGCTCCCAAATGTGCTCCTATACTGGCTGAACGAGACACAGCAGTCCCCATCGGATTCCGGTGAAATTTGTATTTTTGGTGAATATTTTAGTGAAAAGAGACAATGTTTCATGAGACTGCCTTAAGGCTGGCATTAGAGTTAGGGTTAGGGTTATGGAGCTAGGGTTAGGGTTACGGTCGTCTTTTGACCGATTGACTCGAAATTCGTCACGAATGTGGTCCTCTACTCGCTGAATGAGACACAGTAGTCCCCATCGGATTCCGGTGAAATTTGTATTTTTGGTGAATATTTTAAAGAAAAAAGTGGCCCATTTTTTCAATAGCTTCCAGGTCTTTGGACCGATTGACTCGAAATCGCTGCCAAATGTGCTCCTATACTGGCTGAACGAGACACAGCAGTCCCCATCGGATTCCGGTGAAATTTGTATTTTTGGTGAATATTTTAGTGAAAAGAGACAATGTTTCATGAGACTGCCTTAAGGCTGGCATTAGGGTTAGGGTTAGGGTTAGGGTTATGGAGCTAGGGTTAGGGTTACGGTCGTCTTTTGACCGATTGACTCGAAATTCGTCACGAATGTGGTCCTCTACTCGCTGAATGAGACACAGCAGTCCCCATCGGATTCCGGTGAAATTTGTATTTTTGGTGAATATTTTAAAGAAAAAAGTGGCCCATTTTTTCAATAGCTTCCAGGTCTTTGGACCGATTGACTCGAAATCGCTCCCAAATGTGCTCCTATACTGGCTGAACGAGACACAGCAGTCCCCATCGGATTCCGGTGAAATTTGTATTTTTGGTGAATATTTTAGTGAAAAGAGACAATGTTTCATGAGACTGCCTTAAGGCTGGCATTAGGGTTAGGGTTAGGGTTAGGGTTATGGAGCTAGGGTTAGGGTTACGGTCGTCTTTTGACCGATTGACTCGAAATTCGTCACGAATGTGGTCCTCTACTCGCTGAATGAGACACAGCAGTCCCCATCGGATTCCGGTGAAATTTGTATTTTTGGTGAATATTTTAAAGAAAAAAGTGGCCCATTTTTTCAATAGCTTCCAGGTCTTTGGACCGATTGACTCGAAATCGCTGCCAAATGTGCTCCTATACTGGCTGAACGAGACACAGCAGTCCCCATCGGATTCCGGTGAAATTTGTATTTTTGGTGAATATTTTAAAGAAAAAAGTGGCCCATTTTTTCAATAGCTTCCAGGTCTTTGGACCGATTGACTCGAAATCGCTCCCAAATGTGCTCCTATACTGGCTGAACGAGACACAGCAGTCCCCATCGGATTCCGGTGAAATTTGTATTTTTGGTGAATATTTTAGTGAAAAGAGACAATGTTTCATGAGACTGCCTTAAGGCTGGCATTAGGGTTAGGGTTAGGGTTAGGGTTATGGAGCTAGGGTTAGGGTTACGGTCGTCTTTTGACCGATTGACTCGAAATTCGTCACGAATGTGGTCCTCTACTCGCTGAATGAGACACAGCAGTCCCCATCGGATTCCGGTGAAATTTGTATTTTTGGTGAATATTTTAAAGAAAAAAGTGGCCCATTTTTTCAATAGCTTCCAGGTCTTTGGACCGATTGACTCGAAATCGCTGCCAAATGTGCTCCTATACTGGCTGAACGAGACACAGCAGTCCCCATCGGATTCCGGTGAAATTTGTATTTTTGGTGAATATTTTAAAGAAAAAAGTGGCCCATTTTTTCAATAGCTTCCAGGTCTTTGGACCGATTGACTCGAAATCGCTCCCAAATGTGCTCCTATACTGGCTGAACGAGACACAGCAGTCCCCATCGGATTCCGGTGAAATTTGTATTTTTGGTGAATATTTTAGTGAAAAGAGACAATGTTTCATGAGACTGCCTTAAGGCTGGCATTAGAGTTAGGGTTAGGGTTATGGAGCTAGGGTTAGGGTTACGGTCGTCTTTTGACCGATTGACTCGAAATTCGTCACGAATGTGGTCCTCTACTCGCTGAATGAGACACAGCAGTCCCCATCGGATTCCGGTGAAATTTGTATTTTTGGTGAATATTTTAAAGAAAAAAGTGGCCCATTTTTTCAATAGCTTCCAGGTCTTTGGACCGATTGACTCGAAATCGCTGCCAAATGTGCTCCTATACTGGCTGAACGAGACACAGCAGTCCCCATCGGATTCCGGTGAAATTTGTATTTTTGGTGAATATTTTAAAGAAAAAAGTGGCCCATTTTTTCAATAGCTTCCAGGTCTTTGGACCGATTGACTCGAAATCGCTCCCAAATGTGCTCCTATACTGGCTGAACGAGACACAGCAGTCCCCATCGGATTCCGGTGAAATTTGTATTTTTGGTGAATATTTTAGTGAAAAGAGACAATGTTTCATGAGACTGCCTTAAGGCTGGCATTAGGGTTAGGGTTAGGGTTAGGGTTATGGAGCTAGGGTTAGGGTTACGGTCGTCTTTTGACCGATTGACTCGAAATTCGTCACGAATGTGGTCCTCTACTCGCTGAATGAGACACAGCAGTCCCCATCGGATTCCGGTGAAATTTGTATTTTTGGTGAATATTTTAAAGAAAAAAGTGGCCCATTTTTTCAATAGCTTCCAGGTCTTTGGACCGATTGACTCGAAATCGCTCCCAAATGTGCTCCTATACTGGCTGAACGAGACACAGCAGTCCCCATCGGATTCCGGTGAAATTTGTATTTTTGGTGAATATTTTAAAGAAAAAAGTGGCCCATTTTTTCAATAGCTTCCAGGTCTTTGGACCGATTGACTCGAAATCGCTCCCAAATGTGCTCCTATACTGGCTGAACGAGACACAGCAGTCCCCATCGGATTCCGGTGAAATTTGTATTTTTGGTGAATATTTTAGTGAAAAGAGACAATGTTTCATGAGACTGCCTTAAGGCTGGCATTAGGGTTAGGGTTAGGGTTAGGGTTATGGAGCTAGGGTTAGGGTTACGGTCGTCTTTTGACCGATTGACTCGAAATTCGTCACGAATGTGGTCCTCTACTCGCTGAATGAGACACAGCAGTCCCCATCGGATTCCGGTGAAATTTGTATTTTTGGTGAATATTTTAAAGAAAAAAGTGGCCCATTTTTTCAATAGCTTCCAGGTCTTTGGACCGATTGACTCGAAATCGCTCCCAAATGTGCTCCTATACTGGCTGAACGAGACACAGCAGTCCCCATCGGATTCCGGTGAAATTTGTATTTTTGGTGAATATTTTAAAAAAAAAGTGGCCCATTTTTTCAATAGCTTCCAGGTCTTTGGACCGATTGACTCGAAATCGCTCCCAAATGTGCTCCTATACTGGCTGAACGAGACACAGCAGTCCCCATCGGATTCCGGTGAAATTTGTATTTTTGGTGAATATTTTAGTGAAAAGAGACAATGTTTCATGAGACTGCCTTAAGGCTGGCATTAGAGTTAGGGTTAGGGTTATGGAGCTAGGGTTAGGGTTACGGTCGTCTTTTGACCGATTGACTCGAAATTCGTCACGAATGTGGTCCTCTACTCGCTGAATGAGACACAGTAGTCCCCATCGGATTCCGGTGAAATTTGTATTTTTGGTGAATATTTTAAAGAAAAAAGTGGCCCATTTTTTCAATAGCTTCCAGGTCTTTGGACCGATTGACTCGAAATCGCTGCCAAATGTGCTCCTATACTGGCTGAACGAGACACAGCAGTCCCCATCGGATTCCGGTGAAATTTGTATTTTTGGTGAATATTTTAGTGAAAAGAGACAATGTTTCATGAGACTGCCTTAAGGCTGGCATTAGGGTTAGGGTTAGGGTTAGGGTTATGGAGCTAGGGTTAGGGTTACGGTCGTCTTTTGACCGATTGACTCGAAATTCGTCACGAATGTGGTCCTCTACTCGCTGAATGAGACACAGCAGTCCCCATCGGATTCCGGTGAAATTTGTATTTTTGGTGAATATTTTAAAGAAAAAAGTGGCCCATTTTTTCAATAGCTTCCAGGTCTTTGGACCGATTGACTCGAAATCGCTCCCAAATGTGCTCCTATACTGGCTGAACGAGACACAGCAGTCCCCATCGGATTCCGGTGAAATTTGTATTTTTGGTGAATATTTTAGTGAAAAGAGACAATGTTTCATGAGACTGCCTTAAGGCTGGCATTAGAGTTAGGGTTAGGGTTATGGAGCTAGGGTTAGGGTTACGGTCGTCTTTTGACCGATTGACTCGAAATTCGTCACGAATGTGGTCCTCTACTCGCTGAATGAGACACAGCAGTCCCCATCGGATTCCGGTGAAATTTGTATTTTTGGTGAATATTTTAAAGAAAAAAGTGGCCCATTTTTTCAATAGCTTCCAGGTCTTTGGACCGATTGACTCGAAATCGCTCCCAAATGTGCTCCTATACTGGCTGAACGAGACACAGCAGTCCCCATCGGATTCCGGTGAAATTTGTATTTTTGGTGAATATTTTAGTGAAAAGAGACAATGTTTCATGAGACTGCCTTAAGGCTGGCATTAGGGTTAGGGTTAGGGTTAGGGTTATGGAGCTAGGGTTAGGGTTACGGTCGTCTTTTGACCGATTGACTCGAAATTCGTCACGAATGTGGTCCTCTACTCGCTGAATGAGACACAGCAGTCCCCATCGGATTCCGGTGAAATTTGTAATTTTTGGTGAATATTTTAGTGAAAAGAGACAATGTTTCATGAGACTGCCTTAAGGCTGGCATTAGGGTTAGGGTTAGGGTTAGGGTTATGGAGCTAGGGTTAGGGTTACGGTCGTCTTTTGACCGATTGACTCGAAATTTGTCACGAATGTGGTCCTCTACTCGCTGAATGAGACACAGCAGTCCCCATCGGATTCCGGTGAAATTTGTAATTTTTGGTGAATATTTTAGTGAAAAGAGACAATGTTTCATGAGACTGCCTTAAGGCTGGCATTAGGGTTAGGGTTAGGGTTATGGAGCTAGGATTAGGGTTACGGTCGTCTTTTGACCGATTGACTCGAAATTCGTCACGAATGTGGTCCTCTACTCGCTGAATGAGACACAGCAGTCCCCATCGGATTCCGGTGAAATTTGTATTTTTGGTGAATATTTTAAAGAAAAAAGTGGCCCATTTTTTCAATAGCTTCCAGGTCTTTGGACCGATTGACTCGAAATCGCTCCCAAATGTGCTCCTATACTGGCTGAACGAGACACAGCAGTCCCCATCGGATTCCGGTGAAATTTGTATTTTTGGTGAATATTTTAGTGAAAAGAGACAATGTTTCATGAGACTGCCTTAAGGCTGGCATTAGGGTTAGGGTTAGGGTCAGGGTTATGGAGCTAGGGTTAGGGTTACGGTCGTCTTTTGACCGATTGACTCGAAATTCGTCACGAATGTGGTCCTCTACTCGCTGAATGAGACACAGCAGTCCCCATCGGATTCCGGTGAAATTTGTATTTTTGGTGAATATTTTAAAGAAAAAAGTGGCCCATTTTTTCAATAGCTTCCAGGTCTTTGGACCGATTGACTCGAAATCGCTGCCAAATGTGCTCCTATACTGGCTGAACGAGACACAGCAGTCCCCATCGGATTCCGGTGAAATTTGTATTTTTGGTGAATATTTTAGTGAAAAGAGACAATGTTTCATGAGACTGCCTTAAGGCTGGCATTAGGGTTAGGGTTAGGGTTAGGGTTATGGAGCTAGGGTTAGGGTTACGGTCGTCTTTTGACCGATTGACTCGAAATTCGTCACGAATGTGGTCCTCTACTCGCTGAATGAGACACAGCAGTCCCCATCGGATTCCGGTGAAATTTGTATTTTTGGTGAATATTTTAAAGAAAAAAGTGGCCCATTTTTTCAATAGCTTCCAGGTCTTTGGACCGATTGACTCGAAATCGCTGCCAAATGTGCTCCTATACTGGCTGAACGAGACACAGCAGTCCCCATCGGATTCCGGTGAAATTTGTATTTTTGGTGAATATTTTAAAGAAAAAAGTGGCCCATTTTTTCAATAGCTTCCAGGTCTTTGGACCGATTGACTCGAAATCGCTGCCAAATGTGCTCCTATACTGGCTGAACGAGACACAGCAGTCCCCATCGGATTCCGGTGAAATTTGTATTTTTGGTGAATATTTTAAAGAAAAAAGTGGCCCATTTTTTCAATAGCTTCCAGGTCTTTGGACCGATTGACTCGAAATCGCTCCCAAATGTGCTCCTATACTGGCTGAACGAGACACAGCAGTCCCCATCGGATTCCGGTGAAATTTGTATTTTTGGTGAATATTTTAGTGAAAAGAGACAATGTTTCATGAGACTGCCTTAAGGCTGGCATTAGGGTTAGGGTTAGGGTTAGGGTTATGGAGCTAGGGTTAGGGTTACGGTCGTCTTTTGACCGATTGACTCGAAATTCGTCACGAATGTGGTCCTCTACTCGCTGAATGAGACACAGCAGTCCCCATCGGATTCCGGTGAAATTTGTATTTTTGGTGAATATTTTAAAGAAAAAAGTGGCCCATTTTTTCAATAGCTTCCAGGTCTTTGGACCGATTGACTCGAAATCGCTGCCAAATGTGCTCCTATACTGGCTGAACGAGACACAGCAGTCCCCATCGGATTCCGGTGAAATTTGTATTTTTGGTGAATATTTTAAAGAAAAAAGTGGCCCATTTTTTCAATAGCTTCCAGGTCTTTGGACCGATTGACTCGAAATCGCTCCCAAATGTGCTCCTATACTGGCTGAACGAGACACAGCAGTCCCCATCGGATTCCGGTGAAATTTGTATTTTTGGTGAATATTTTAGTGAAAAGAGACAATGTTTCATGAGACTGCCTTAAGGCTGGCATTAGGGTTAGGGTTAGGGTTAGGGTTATGGAGCTAGGGTTAGGGTTACGGTCGTCTTTTGACCGATTGACTCGAAATTCGTCACGAATGTGGTCCTCTACTCGCTGAATGAGACACAGCAGTCCCCATCGGATTCCGGTGAAATTTGTATTTTTGGTGAATATTTTAAAGAAAAAAGTGGCCCATTTTTTCAATAGCTTCCAGGTCTTTGGACCGATTGACTCGAAATCGCTCCCAAATGTGCTCCTATACTGGCTGAACGAGACACAGCAGTCCCCATCGGATTCCGGTGAAATTTGTATTTTTGGTGAATATTTTAAAGAAAAAAGTGGCCCATTTTTTCAATAGCTTCCAGGTCTTTGGACCGATTGACTCGAAATCGCTCCCAAATGTGCTCCTATACTGGCTGAACGAGACACAGCAGTCCCCATCGGATTCCGGTGAAATTTGTATTTTTGGTGAATATTTTAGTGAAAAGAGACAATGTTTCATGAGACTGCCTTAAGGCTGGCATTAGAGTTAGGGTTAGGGTTATGGAGCTAGGGTTAGGGTTACGGTCGTCTTTTGACCGATTGACTCGAAATTCGTCACGAATGTGGTCCTCTACTCGCTGAATGAGACACAGTAGTCCCCATCGGATTCCGGTGAAATTTGTATTTTTGGTGAATATTTTAAAGAAAAAAGTGGCCCATTTTTTCAATAGCTTCCAGGTCTTTGGACCGATTGACTCGAAATCGCTGCCAAATGTGCTCCTATACTGGCTGAACGAGACACAGCAGTCCCCATCGGATTCCGGTGAAATTTGTATTTTTGGTGAATATTTTAGTGAAAAGAGACAATGTTTGGACCGATTGACTCGAAATCGCTGCCAAATGTGCTCCTATACTGGCTGAACGAGACACAGCAGTCCCCATCGGATTCCGGTGAAATTTGTATTTTTGGTGAATATTTTAGTGAAAAGGGACAATGTTTCATGAGACTGCCTTAAGGCTGGCATTAGGGTTAGGGTTAGGGTTAGGGTTATGTAGCTAGGGTTAGGGTTACGGTCGTCTTTTGACCGATTGACTCGAAATTCGTCACGAATGTGGTCCTCTACTCGCTGAATGAGACACAGCAGTCCCCATCGGATTCCGGTGAAATTTGTATTTTTGGTGAATATTTTAGTGAAAAGAGACAATGTTTCATGAGACTGCCTTAAGGCTGGCATTAGGGTTAGGGTTAGGGTTAGGGTTATGGAGCTAGGGTTAGGGTTACGGTCGTCTTTTGACCGATTGACTCGAAATTCGTCACGAATGTGGTCCTCTACTCGCTGAATGAGACACAGCAGTCCCCATCGGATTCCGGTGAAATTTGTATTTTTGGTGAATATTTTAAAGAAAAAAGTGGCCCATTTTTTCAATAGCTTCCAGGTCTTTGGACCGATTGACTCGAAATCGCTCCCAAATGTGCTCCTATACTGGCTGAACGAGACACAGCAGTCCCCATCGGATTCCGGTGAAATTTGTATTTTTGGTGAATATTTTAAAGAAAAAAGTGGCCCATTTTTTCAATAGCTTCCAGGTCTTTGGACCGATTGACTCGAAATCGCTCCCAAATGTGCTCCTATACTGGCTGAACGAGACACAGCAGTCCCCATCGGATTCCGGTGAAATTTGTATTTTTGGTGAATATTTTAGTGAAAAGAGACAATGTTTCATGAGACTGCCTTAAGGCTGGCATTAGAGTTAGGGTTAGGGTTATGGAGCTAGGGTTAGGGTTACGGTCGTCTTTTGACCGATTGACTCGAAATTCGTCACGAATGTGGTCCTCTACTCGCTGAATGAGACACAGTAGTCCCCATCGGATTCCGGTGAAATTTGTATTTTTGGTGAATATTTTAAAGAAAAAAGTGGCCCATTTTTTCAATAGCTTCCAGGTCTTTGGACCGATTGACTCGAAATCGCTGCCAAATGTGCTCCTATACTGGCTGAACGAGACACAGCAGTCCCCATCGGATTCCGGTGAAATTTGTATTTTTGGTGAATATTTTAGTGAAAAGAGACAATGTTTGGACCGATTGACTCGAAATCGCTGCCAAATGTGCTCCTATACTGGCTGAACGAGACACAGCAGTCCCCATCGGATTCCGGTGAAATTTGTATTTTTGGTGAATATTTTAGTGAAAAGGGACAATGTTTCATGAGACTGCCTTAAGGCTGGCATTAGGGTTAGGGTTAGGGTTAGGGTTATGTAGCTAGGGTTAGGGTTACGGTCGTCTTTTGACCGATTGACTCGAAATTCGTCACGAATGTGGTCCTCTACTCGCTGAATGAGACACAGCAGTCCCCATCGGATTCCGGTGAAATTTGTATTTTTGGTGAATATTTTAAAGAAAAAAGTGGCCCATTTTTTCAATAGCTTCCAGGTCTTTGGACCGATTGACTCGAAATCGCTGCCAAATGTGCTCCTATACTGGCTGAACGAGACACAGCAGTCCCCATCGGATTCCGGTGAAATTTGTATTTTTGGTGAATATTTTAAAGAAAAAAGTGGCCCATTTTTTCAATAGCTTCCAGGTCTTTGGACCGATTGACTTGAAATCGCTCCCAAATGTGCTCCTATACTGGCTGAACGAGACACAGCAGTCCCCATCGGATTCCGGTGAAATTTGTATTTTTGGTGAATATTTTAGTGAAAAGAGACAATGTTTCATGAGACTGCCTTAAGGCTGGCATTAGGGTTAGGGTTAGGGTTAGGGTTATGGAGCTAGGGTTAGGGTTACGGTCGTCTTTTGACCGATTGACTCGAAATTCGTCACGAATGTGGTCCTCTACTCGCTGAATGAGACACAGCAGTCCCCATCGGATTCCGGTGAAATTTGTATTTTTGGTGAATATTTTAAAGAAAAAAGTGGCCCATTTTTTCAATAGCTTCCAGGTCTTTGGACCGATTGACTCGAAATCGCTGCCAAATGTGCTCCTATACTGGCTGAACGAGACACAGCAGTCCCCATCGGATTCCGGTGAAATTTGTATTTTTGGTGAATATTTTAAAGAAAAAAGTGGCCCATTTTTTCAATAGCTTCCAGGTCTTTGGACCGATTGACTCGAAATCGCTGCCAAATGTGCTCCTATACTGGCTGAACGAGACACAGCAGTCCCCATCGGATTCCGGTGAAATTTGTATTTTTGGTGAATATTTTAGTGAAAAGAGACAATGTTTCATGAGACTGCCTTAAGGCTGGCATTAGAGTTAGGGTTAGGGTTATGGAGCTAGGGTTAGGGTTACGGTCGTCTTTTGACCGATTGACTCGAAATTCGTCACGAATGTGGTCCTCTACTCGCTGAATGAGACACAGTAGTCCCCATCGGATTCCGGTGAAATTTGTATTTTTGGTGAATATTTTAAAGAAAAAAGTGGCCCATTTTTTCAATAGCTTCCAGGTCTTTGGACCGATTGACTCGAAATCGCTGCCAAATGTGCTCCTATACTGGCTGAACGAGACACAGCAGTCCCCATCGGATTCCGGTGAAATTTGTATTTTTGGTGAATATTTTAGTGAAAAGAGACAATGTTTGGACCGATTGACTCGAAATCGCTGCCAAATGTGCTCCTATACTGGCTGAACGAGACACAGCAGTCCCCATCGGATTCCGGTGAAATTTGTATTTTTGGTGAATATTTTAGTGAAAAGAGACAATGTTTCATGAGACTGCCTTAAGGCTGGCATTAGGGTTAGGGTTAGGGTTAGGGTTATGGAGCTAGGGTTAGGGTTACGGTCGTCTTTTGACCGATTGACTCGAAATTCGTCACGAATGTGGTCCTCTACTCGCTGAATGAGACACAGCAGTCCCCATCGGATTCCGGTGAAATTTGTATTTTTGGTGAATATTTTAAAGAAAAAAGTGGCCCATTTTTTCAATAGCTTCCAGGTCTTTGGACCGATTGACTCGAAATCGCTGCCAAATGTGCTCCTATACTGGCTGAACGAGACACAGCAGTCCCCATCGGATTCCGGTGAAATTTGTATTTTTGGTGAATATTTTAAAGAAAAAAGTGGCCCATTTTTTCAATAGCTTCCAGGTCTTTGGACTGATTGACTCGAAATCGCTCCCAAATGTGCTCCTATACTGGCTGAACGAGACACAGCAGTCCCCATCGGATTCCGGTGAAATTTGCATTTTTGGTGAATATTTTAGTGAAAAGAGACAATGTTTCATGAGACTGCCTTAAGGCTGGCATTAGGGTTAGGGTTAGGGTTATGGAGCTAGGGTTAGGGTTACGGTCGTCTTTTGACCGATTGACTCGAAATTTGTCACGAATGTGGTCCTCTACTCGCTGAATGAGACACAGCAGTCCCCATCGGATTCCGGTGAAATTTGTATTTTTGGTGAATATTTTAGTGAAAAGAGACAATGTTTCATGAGACTGCCTTAAGGCTGGCATTAGGGTTAGGGTTAGGGTTATGGAGCTAGGGTTAGGGTTACGGTCGTCTTTTGACCGATTGACTCGAAATTCGTCACGAATGTGGTACTCTACTCGCTGAATGAGACACAGCAGTCCCCATCGGATTCCGGTGAAATTTGTATTTTTGGTGAATATTTTAAAGAAAAAAGTGGCCCATTTTTTCAATAGCTTCCAGGTCTTTGGACCGATTGACTCGAAATCGCTCCCAAATGTGCTCCTATACTGGCTGAACGAGACACAGCAGTCCCCATCGGATTCCGGTGAAATTTGTATTTTTGGTGAATATTTTAAAGAAAAAAGTGGCCCATTTTTTCAATAGCTTCCAGGTCTTTGGACCGATTGACTCGAAATCGCTGCCAAATGTGCTCCTATACTGGCTGAACGAGACACAGCAGTCCCCATCGGATTCCGGTGAAATTTGTATTTTTGGTGAATATTTTAAAGAAAAAAGTGGCCCATTTTTTCAATAGCTTCCAGGTCTTTGGACCGATTGACTCGAAATCGCTGCCAAATGTGCTCCTATACTGGCTGAACGAGACACAGCAGTCCCCATCGGATTCCGGTGAAATTTGTATTTTTGGTGAATATTTTAGTGAAAAGAGACAATGTTTCATGAGACTGCCTTAAGGCTGGCATTAGAGTTAGGGTTAGGGTTATGGAGCTAGGGTTAGGGTTACGGTCGTCTTTTGACCGATTGACTCGAAATTCGTCACGAATGTGGTCCTCTACTCGCTGAATGAGACACAGTAGTCCCCATCGGATTCCGGTGAAATTTGTATTTTTGGTGAATATTTTAAAGAAAAAAGTGGCCCATTTTTTCAATAGCTTCCAGGTCTTTGGACCGATTGACTCGAAATCGCTGCCAAATGTGCTCCTATACTGGCTGAACGAGACACAGCAGTCCCCATCGGATTCCGGTGAAATTTGTATTTTTGGTGAATATTTTAGTGAAAAGAGACAATGTTTGGACCGATTGACTCGAAATCGCTGCCAAATGTGCTCCTATACTGGCTGAACGAGACACAGCAGTCCCCATCGGATTCCGGTGAAATTTGTATTTTTGGTGAATATTTTAGTGAAAAGAGACAATGTTTCATGAGACTGCCTTAAGGCTGGCATTAGGGTTAGGGTTAGGGTTAGGGTTATGGAGCTAGGGTTAGGGTTACGGTCGTCTTTTGACCGATTGACTCGAAATTCGTCACGAATGTGGTCCTCTACTCGCTGAATGAGACACAGCAGTCCCCATCGGATTCCGGTGAAATTTGTATTTTTGGTGAATATTTTAAAGAAAAAAGTGGCCCATTTTTTCAATAGCTTCCAGGTCTTTGGACCGATTGACTCGAAATCGCTGCCAAATGTGCTCCTATACTGGCTGAACGAGACACAGCAGTCCCCATCGGATTCCGGTGAAATTTGTATTTTTGGTGAATATTTTAAAGAAAAAAGTGGCCCATTTTTTCAATAGCTTCCAGGTCTTTGGACTGATTGACTCGAAATCGCTCCCAAATGTGCTCCTATACTGGCTGAACGAGACACAGCAGTCCCCATCGGATTCCGGTGAAATTTGCATTTTTGGTGAATATTTTAGTGAAAAGAGACAATGTTTCATGAGACTGCCTTAAGGCTGGCATTAGGGTTAGGGTTAGGGTTATGGAGCTAGGGTTAGGGTTACGGTCGTCTTTTGACCGATTGACTCGAAATTCGTCACGAATGTGGTACTCTACTCGCTGAATGAGACACAGCAGTCCCCATCGGATTCCGGTGAAATTTGTATTTTTGGTGAATATTTTAAAGAAAAAAGTGGCCCATTTTTTCAATAGCTTCCAGGTCTTTGGACCGATTGACTCGAAATCGCTCCCAAATGTGCTCCTATACTGGCTGAACGAGACACAGCAGTCCCCATCGGATTCCGGTGAAATTTGTATTTTTGGTGAATATTTTAAAGAAAAAAGTGGCCCATTTTTTCAATAGCTTCCAGGTCTTTGGACCGATTGACTCGAAATCGCTCCCAAATGTGCTCCTATACTGGCTGAACGAGACACAGCAGTCCCCATCGGATTCCGGTGAAATTTGTATTTTTGGTGAATATTTTAGTGAAAAGAGACAATGTTTCATGAGACTGCCTTAAGGCTGGCATTAGGGTTAGGGTTAGGGTTAGGGTTATGGAGCTAGGGTTAGGGTTACGGTCGTCTTTTGACCGATTGACTCGAAATTCGTCACGAATGTGGTCCTCTACTCGCTGAATGAGACACAGCAGTCCCCATCGGATTCCGGTGAAATTTGTATTTTTGGTGAATATTTTAGTGAAAAGAGACAATGTTTCATGAGACTGCCTTAAGGCTGGCATTAGGGTTAGGGTTAGGGTTATGGAGCTAGGGTTAGGGTTACGGTCGTCTTTTGACCGATTGACTCGAAATTCGTCACGAATGTGGTACTCTACTCGCTGAATGAGACACAGCAGTCCCCATCGGATTCCGGTGAAATTTGTATTTTTGGTGAATATTTTAAAGAAAAAAGTGGCCCATTTTTTCAATAGCTTCCAGGTCTTTGGACCGATTGACTCGAAATCGCTCCCAAATGTGCTCCTATACTGGCTGAACGAGACACAGCAGTCCCCATCGGATTCCGGTGAAATTTGTATTTTTGGTGAATATTTTAAAGAAAAAAGTGGCCCATTTTTTCAATAGCTTCCAGGTCTTTGGACCGATTGACTCGAAATCGCTCCCAAATGTGCTCCTATACTGGCTGAACGAGACACAGCAGTCCCCATCGGATTCCGGTGAAATTTGTATTTTTGGTGAATATTTTAGTGAAAAGAGACAATGTTTGGACCGATTGACTCGAAATCGCTGCCAAATGTGCTCCTATACTGGCTGAACGAGACACAGCAGTCCCCATCGGATTCCGGTGAAATTTGTATTTTTGGTGAATATTTTAGTGAAAAGGGACAATGTTTCATGAGACTGCCTTAAGGCTGGCATTAGGGTTAGGGTTAGGGTTAGGGTTATGTAGCTAGGGTTAGGGTTACGGTCGTCTTTTGACCGATTGACTCGAAATTCGTCACGAATGTGGTCCTCTACTCGCTGAATGAGACACAGCAGTCCCCATCGGATTCCGGTGAAATTTGTATTTTTGGTGAATATTTTAGTGAAAAGAGACAATGTTTCATGAGACTGCCTTAAGGCTGGCATTAGGGTTAGGGTTAGGGTTAGGGTTATGGAGCTAGGGTTAGGGTTACGGTCGTCTTTTGACCGATTGACTCGAAATTCGTCACGAATGTGGTCCTCTACTCGCTGAATGAGACACAGCAGTCCCCATCGGATTCCGGTGAAATTTGTATTTTTGGTGAATATTTTAAAGAAAAAAGTGGCCCATTTTTTCAATAGCTTCCAGGTCTTTGGACCGATTGACTCGAAATCGCTCCCAAATGTGCTCCTATACTGGCTGAACGAGACACAGCAGTCCCCATCGGATTCCGGTGAAATTTGTATTTTTGGTGAATATTTTAAAGAAAAAAGTGGCCCATTTTTTCAATAGCTTCCAGGTCTTTGGACCGATTGACTCGAAATCGCTCCCAAATGTGCTCCTATACTGGCTGAACGAGACACAGCAGTCCCCATCGGATTCCGGTGAAATTTGTATTTTTGGTGAATATTTTAGTGAAAAGAGACAATGTTTCATGAGACTGCCTTAAGGCTGGCATTAGAGTTAGGGTTAGGGTTATGGAGCTAGGGTTAGGGTTACGGTCGTCTTTTGACCGATTGACTCGAAATTCGTCACGAATGTGGTCCTCTACTCGCTGAATGAGACACAGTAGTCCCCATCGGATTCCGGTGAAATTTGTATTTTTGGTGAATATTTTAAAGAAAAAAGTGGCCCATTTTTTCAATAGCTTCCAGGTCTTTGGACCGATTGACTCGAAATCGCTGCCAAATGTGCTCCTATACTGGCTGAACGAGACACAGCAGTCCCCATCGGATTCCGGTGAAATTTGTATTTTTGGTGAATATTTTAGTGAAAAGAGACAATGTTTGGACCGATTGACTCGAAATCGCTGCCAAATGTGCTCCTATACTGGCTGAACGAGACACAGCAGTCCCCATCGGATTCCGGTGAAATTTGTATTTTTGGTGAATATTTTAGTGAAAAGGGACAATGTTTCATGAGACTGCCTTAAGGCTGGCATTAGGGTTAGGGTTAGGGTTAGGGTTATGTAGCTAGGGTTAGGGTTACGGTCGTCTTTTGACCGATTGACTCGAAATTCGTCACGAATGTGGTCCTCTACTCGCTGAATGAGACACAGCAGTCCCCATCGGATTCCGGTGAAATTTGTATTTTTGGTGAATATTTTAAAGAAAAAAGTGGCCCATTTTTTCAATAGCTTCCAGGTCTTTGGACCGATTGACTCGAAATCGCTGCCAAATGTGCTCCTATACTGGCTGAACGAGACACAGCAGTCCCCATCGGATTCCGGTGAAATTTGTATTTTTGGTGAATATTTTAAAGAAAAAAGTGGCCCATTTTTTCAATAGCTTCCAGGTCTTTGGACCGATTGACTTGAAATCGCTCCCAAATGTGCTCCTATACTGGCTGAACGAGACACAGCAGTCCCCATCGGATTCCGGTGAAATTTGTATTTTTGGTGAATATTTTAGTGAAAAGAGACAATGTTTCATGAGACTGCCTTAAGGCTGGCATTAGGGTTAGGGTTAGGGTTAGGGTTATGGAGCTAGGGTTAGGGTTACGGTCGTCTTTTGACCGATTGACTCGAAATTCGTCACGAATGTGGTCCTCTACTCGCTGAATGAGACACAGCAGTCCCCATCGGATTCCGGTGAAATTTGTATTTTTGGTGAATATTTTAAAGAAAAAAGTGGCCCATTTTTTCAATAGCTTCCAGGTCTTTGGACCGATTGACTCGAAATCGCTGCCAAATGTGCTCCTATACTGGCTGAACGAGACACAGCAGTCCCCATCGGATTCCGGTGAAATTTGTATTTTTGGTGAATATTTTAAAGAAAAAAGTGGCCCATTTTTTCAATAGCTTCCAGGTCTTTGGACCGATTGACTCGAAATCGCTGCCAAATGTGCTCCTATACTGGCTGAACGAGACACAGCAGTCCCCATCGGATTCCGGTGAAATTTGTATTTTTGGTGAATATTTTAGTGAAAAGAGACAATGTTTCATGAGACTGCCTTAAGGCTGGCATTAGAGTTAGGGTTAGGGTTATGGAGCTAGGGTTAGGGTTACGGTCGTCTTTTGACCGATTGACTCGAAATTCGTCACGAATGTGGTCCTCTACTCGCTGAATGAGACACAGTAGTCCCCATCGGATTCCGGTGAAATTTGTATTTTTGGTGAATATTTTAAAGAAAAAAGTGGCCCATTTTTTCAATAGCTTCCAGGTCTTTGGACCGATTGACTCGAAATCGCTGCCAAATGTGCTCCTATACTGGCTGAACGAGACACAGCAGTCCCCATCGGATTCCGGTGAAATTTGTATTTTTGGTGAATATTTTAGTGAAAAGAGACAATGTTTGGACCGATTGACTCGAAATCGCTGCCAAATGTGCTCCTATACTGGCTGAACGAGACACAGCAGTCCCCATCGGATTCCGGTGAAATTTGTATTTTTGGTGAATATTTTAGTGAAAAGAGACAATGTTTCATGAGACTGCCTTAAGGCTGGCATTAGGGTTAGGGTTAGGGTTAGGGTTATGGAGCTAGGGTTAGGGTTACGGTCGTCTTTTGACCGATTGACTCGAAATTCGTCACGAATGTGGTCCTCTACTCGCTGAATGAGACACAGCAGTCCCCATCGGATTCCGGTGAAATTTGTATTTTTGGTGAATATTTTAAAGAAAAAAGTGGCCCATTTTTTCAATAGCTTCCAGGTCTTTGGACCGATTGACTCGAAATCGCTGCCAAATGTGCTCCTATACTGGCTGAACGAGACACAGCAGTCCCCATCGGATTCCGGTGAAATTTGTATTTTTGGTGAATATTTTAAAGAAAAAAGTGGCCCATTTTTTCAATAGCTTCCAGGTCTTTGGACTGATTGACTCGAAATCGCTCCCAAATGTGCTCCTATACTGGCTGAACGAGACACAGCAGTCCCCATCGGATTCCGGTGAAATTTGCATTTTTGGTGAATATTTTAGTGAAAAGAGACAATGTTTCATGAGACTGCCTTAAGGCTGGCATTAGGGTTAGGGTTAGGGTTATGGAGCTAGGGTTAGGGTTACGGTCGTCTTTTGACCGATTGACTCGAAATTTGTCACGAATGTGGTCCTCTACTCGCTGAATGAGACACAGCAGTCCCCATCGGATTCCGGTGAAATTTGTATTTTTGGTGAATATTTTAGTGAAAAGAGACAATGTTTCATGAGACTGCCTTAAGGCTGGCATTAGGGTTAGGGTTAGGGTTATGGAGCTAGGGTTAGGGTTACGGTCGTCTTTTGACCGATTGACTCGAAATTCGTCACGAATGTGGTACTCTACTCGCTGAATGAGACACAGCAGTCCCCATCGGATTCCGGTGAAATTTGTATTTTTGGTGAATATTTTAAAGAAAAAAGTGGCCCATTTTTTCAATAGCTTCCAGGTCTTTGGACCGATTGACTCGAAATCGCTCCCAAATGTGCTCCTATACTGGCTGAACGAGACACAGCAGTCCCCATCGGATTCCGGTGAAATTTGTATTTTTGGTGAATATTTTAAAGAAAAAAGTGGCCCATTTTTTCAATAGCTTCCAGGTCTTTGGACCGATTGACTCGAAATCGCTCCCAAATGTGCTCCTATACTGGCTGAACGAGACACAGCAGTCCCCATCGGATTCCGGTGAAATTTGTATTTTTGGTGAATATTTTAGTGAAAAGAGACAATGTTTCATGAGACTGCCTTAAGGCTGGCATTAGGGTTAGGGTTAGGGTTAGGGTTATGGAGCTAGGGTTAGGGTTACGGTCGTCTTTTGACCGATTGACTCGAAATTCGTCACGAATGTGGTCCTCTACTCGCTGAATGAGACACAGCAGTCCCCATCGGATTCCGGTGAAATTTGTATTTTTGGTGAATATTTTAGTGAAAAGAGACAATGTTTCATGAGACTGCCTTAAGGCTGGCATTAGGGTTAGGGTTAGGGTTAGGGTTATGGAGCTAGGGTTAGGGTTACGGTCGTCTTTTGACCGATTGACTCGAAATTCGTCACGAATGTGGTCCTCTACTCGCTGAATGAGACACAGCAGTCCCCATCGGATTCCGGTGAAATTTGTATTTTTGGTGAATATTTTAAAGAAAAAAGTGGCCCATTTTTTCAATAGCTTCCAGGTCTTTGGACCGATTGACTCGAAATCGCTGCCAAATGTGCTCCTATACTGGCTGAACGAGACACAGCAGTCCCCATCGGATTCCGGTGAAATTTGTATTTTTGGTGAATATTTTAAAGAAAAAAGTGGCCCATTTTTTCAATAGCTTCCAGGTCTTTGGACCGATTGACTCGAAATCGCTGCCAAATGTGCTCCTATACTGGCTGAACGAGACACAGCAGTCCCCATCGGATTCCGGTGAAATTTGTATTTTTGGTGAATATTTTAAAGAAAAAAGTGGCCCATTTTTTCAATAGCTTCCAGGTCTTTGGACCGATTGACTCGAAATCGCTGCCAAATGTGCTCCTATACTGGCTGAACGAGACACAGCAGTCCCCATCGGATTCCGGTGAAATTTGTATTTTTGGTGAATATTTTAAAGAAAAAAGTGGCCCATTTTTTCAATAGCTTCCAGGTCTTTGGACCGATTGACTTGAAATCGCTCCCAAATGTGCTCCTATACTGGCTGAACGAGACACAGCAGTCCCCATCGGATTCCGGTGAAATTTGTATTTTTGGTGAATATTTTAGTGAAAAGAGACAATGTTTCATGAGACTGCCTTAAGGCTGGCATTAGGGTTAGGGTTAGGGTTAGGGTTATGGAGCTAGGGTTAGGGTTACGGTCGTCTTTTGACCGATTGACTCGAAATTCGTCACGAATGTGGTCCTCTACTCGCTGAATGAGACACAGCAGTCCCCATCGGATTCCGGTGAAATTTGTATTTTTGGTGAATATTTTAAAGAAAAAAGTGGCCCATTTTTTCAATAGCTTCCAGGTCTTTGGACCGATTGACTCGAAATCGCTGCCAAATGTGCTCCTATACTGGCTGAACGAGACACAGCAGTCCCCATCGGATTCCGGTGAAATTTGTATTTTTGGTGAATATTTTAAAGAAAAAAGTGGCCCATTTTTTCAATAGCTTCCAGGTCTTTGGACCGATTGACTCGAAATCGCTCCCAAATGTGCTCCTATACTGGCTGAACGAGACACAGCAGTCCCCATCGGATTCCGGTGAAATTTGTATTTTTGGTGAATATTTTAAAGAAAAAAGTGGCCCATTTTTTCAATAGCTTCCAGGTCTTTGGACCGATTGACTTGAAATCGCTCCCAAATGTGCTCCTATACTGGCTGAACGAGACACAGCAGTCCCCATCGGATTCCGGTGAAATTTGTATTTTTGGTGAATATTTTAGTGAAAAGAGACAATGTTTCATGAGACTGCCTTAAGGCTGGCATTAGGGTTAGGGTTAGGGTTAGGGTTATGGAGCTAGGGTTAGGGTTACGGTCGTCTTTTGACCGATTGACTCGAAATTCGTCACGAATGTGGTCCTCTACTCGCTGAATGAGACACAGCAGTCCCCATCGGATTCCGGTGAAATTTGTATTTTTGGTGAATATTTTAAAGAAAAAAGTGGCCCATTTTTTCAATAGCTTCCAGGTCTTTGGACCGATTGACTCGAAATCGCTGCCAAATGTGCTCCTATACTGGCTGAACGAGACACAGCAGTCCCCATCGGATTCCGGTGAAATTTGTATTTTTGGTGAATATTTTAAAGAAAAAAGTGGCCCATTTTTTCAATAGCTTCCAGGTCTTTGGACCGATTGACTCGAAATCGCTGCCAAATGTGCTCCTATACTGGCTGAACGAGACACAGCAGTCCCCATCGGATTCCGGTGAAATTTGTATTTTTGGTGAATATTTTAGTGAAAAGAGACAATGTTTCATGAGACTGCCTTAAGGCTGGCATTAGAGTTAGGGTTAGGGTTATGGAGCTAGGGTTAGGGTTACGGTCGTCTTTTGACCGATTGACTCGAAATTCGTCACGAATGTGGTCCTCTACTCGCTGAATGAGACACAGTAGTCCCCATCGGATTCCGGTGAAATTTGTATTTTTGGTGAATATTTTAAAGAAAAAAGTGGCCCATTTTTTCAATAGCTTCCAGGTCTTTGGACCGATTGACTCGAAATCGCTGCCAAATGTGCTCCTATACTGGCTGAACGAGACACAGCAGTCCCCATCGGATTCCGGTGAAATTTGTATTTTTGGTGAATATTTTAGTGAAAAGAGACAATGTTTGGACCGATTGACTCGAAATCGCTGCCAAATGTGCTCCTATACTGGCTGAACGAGACACAGCAGTCCCCATCGGATTCCGGTGAAATTTGTATTTTTGGTGAATATTTTAGTGAAAAGAGACAATGTTTCATGAGACTGCCTTAAGGCTGGCATTAGGGTTAGGGTTAGGGTTAGGGTTATGGAGCTAGGGTTAGGGTTACGGTCGTCTTTTGACCGATTGACTCGAAATTCGTCACGAATGTGGTCCTCTACTCGCTGAATGAGACACAGCAGTCCCCATCGGATTCCGGTGAAATTTGTATTTTTGGTGAATATTTTAAAGAAAAAAGTGGCCCATTTTTTCAATAGCTTCCAGGTCTTTGGACCGATTGACTCGAAATCGCTGCCAAATGTGCTCCTATACTGGCTGAACGAGACACAGCAGTCCCCATCGGATTCCGGTGAAATTTGTATTTTTGGTGAATATTTTAAAGAAAAAAGTGGCCCATTTTTTCAATAGCTTCCAGGTCTTTGGACTGATTGACTCGAAATCGCTCCCAAATGTGCTCCTATACTGGCTGAACGAGACACAGCAGTCCCCATCGGATTCCGGTGAAATTTGCATTTTTGGTGAATATTTTAGTGAAAAGAGACAATGTTTCATGAGACTGCCTTAAGGCTGGCATTAGGGTTAGGGTTAGGGTTATGGAGCTAGGGTTAGGGTTACGGTCGTCTTTTGACCGATTGACTCGAAATTTGTCACGAATGTGGTCCTCTACTCGCTGAATGAGACACAGCAGTCCCCATCGGATTCCGGTGAAATTTGTATTTTTGGTGAATATTTTAGTGAAAAGAGACAATGTTTCATGAGACTGCCTTAAGGCTGGCATTAGGGTTAGGGTTAGGGTTATGGAGCTAGGGTTAGGGTTACGGTCGTCTTTTGACCGATTGACTCGAAATTCGTCACGAATGTGGTACTCTACTCGCTGAATGAGACACAGCAGTCCCCATCGGATTCCGGTGAAATTTGTATTTTTGGTGAATATTTTAAAGAAAAAAGTGGCCCATTTTTTCAATAGCTTCCAGGTCTTTGGACCGATTGACTCGAAATCGCTCCCAAATGTGCTCCTATACTGGCTGAACGAGACACAGCAGTCCCCATCGGATTCCGGTGAAATTTGTATTTTTGGTGAATATTTTAAAGAAAAAAGTGGCCCATTTTTTCAATAGCTTCCAGGTCTTTGGACCGATTGACTCGAAATCGCTCCCAAATGTGCTCCTATACTGGCTGAACGAGACACAGCAGTCCCCATCGGATTCCGGTGAAATTTGTATTTTTGGTGAATATTTTAGTGAAAAGAGACAATGTTTCATGAGACTGCCTTAAGGCTGGCATTAGGGTTAGGGTTAGGGTTAGGGTTATGGAGCTAGGGTTAGGGTTACGGTCGTCTTTTGACCGATTGACTCGAAATTCGTCACGAATGTGGTCCTCTACTCGCTGAATGAGACACAGCAGTCCCCATCGGATTCCGGTGAAATTTGTATTTTTGGTGAATATTTTAGTGAAAAGAGACAATGTTTCATGAGACTGCCTTAAGGCTGGCATTAGGGTTAGGGTTAGGGTTAGGGTTATGGAGCTAGGGTTAGGGTTACGGTCGTCTTTTGACCGATTGACTCGAAATTCGTCACGAATGTGGTCCTCTACTCGCTGAATGAGACACAGCAGTCCCCATCGGATTCCGGTGAAATTTGTATTTTTGGTGAATATTTTAAAGAAAAAAGTGGCCCATTTTTTCAATAGCTTCCAGGTCTTTGGACCGATTGACTCGAAATCGCTGCCAAATGTGCTCCTATACTGGCTGAACGAGACACAGCAGTCCCCATCGGATTCCGGTGAAATTTGTATTTTTGGTGAATATTTTAAAGAAAAAAGTGGCCCATTTTTTCAATAGCTTCCAGGTCTTTGGACCGATTGACTCGAAATCGCTGCCAAATGTGCTCCTATACTGGCTGAACGAGACACAGCAGTCCCCATCGGATTCCGGTGAAATTTGTATTTTTGGTGAATATTTTAAAGAAAAAAGTGGCCCATTTTTTCAATAGCTTCCAGGTCTTTGGACCGATTGACTCGAAATCGCTGCCAAATGTGCTCCTATACTGGCTGAACGAGACACAGCAGTCCCCATCGGATTCCGGTGAAATTTGTATTTTTGGTGAATATTTTAAAGAAAAAAGTGGCCCATTTTTTCAATAGCTTCCAGGTCTTTGGACCGATTGACTTGAAATCGCTCCCAAATGTGCTCCTATACTGGCTGAACGAGACACAGCAGTCCCCATCGGATTCCGGTGAAATTTGTATTTTTGGTGAATATTTTAGTGAAAAGAGACAATGTTTCATGAGACTGCCTTAAGGCTGGCATTAGGGTTAGGGTTAGGGTTAGGGTTATGGAGCTAGGGTTAGGGTTACGGTCGTCTTTTGACCGATTGACTCGAAATTCGTCACGAATGTGGTCCTCTACTCGCTGAATGAGACACAGCAGTCCCCATCGGATTCCGGTGAAATTTGTATTTTTGGTGAATATTTTAAAGAAAAAAGTGGCCCATTTTTTCAATAGCTTCCAGGTCTTTGGACCGATTGACTCGAAATCGCTGCCAAATGTGCTCCTATACTGGCTGAACGAGACACAGCAGTCCCCATCGGATTCCGGTGAAATTTGTATTTTTGGTGAATATTTTAAAGAAAAAAGTGGCCCATTTTTTCAATAGCTTCCAGGTCTTTGGACCGATTGACTCGAAATCGCTCCCAAATGTGCTCCTATACTGGCTGAACGAGACACAGCAGTCCCCATCGGATTCCGGTGAAATTTGTATTTTTGGTGAATATTTTAGTGAAAAGAGACAATGTTTCATGAGACTGCCTTAAGGCTGGCATTAGGGTTAGGGTTAGGGTTAGGGTTATGGAGCTAGGGTTAGGGTTACGGTCGTCTTTTGACCGATTGACTCGAAATTCGTCACGAATGTGGTCCTCTACTCGCTGAATGAGACACAGCAGTCCCCATCGGATTCCGGTGAAATTTGTATTTTTGGTGAATATTTTAAAGAAAAAAGTGGCCCATTTTTTCAATAGCTTCCAGGTCTTTGGACCGATTGACTCGAAATCGCTGCCAAATGTGCTCCTATACTGGCTGAACGAGACACAGCAGTCCCCATCGGATTCCGGTGAAATTTGTATTTTTGGTGAATATTTTAAAGAAAAAAGTGGCCCATTTTTTCAATAGCTTCCAGGTCTTTGGACCGATTGACTCGAAATCGCTCCCAAATGTGCTCCTATACTGGCTGAACGAGACACAGCAGTCCCCATCGGATTCCGGTGAAATTTCTATTTTTGGTGAATATTTTAGTGAAAAGAGACAATGTTTCATGAGACTGCCTTAAGGCTGGCATTAGAGTTAGGGTTAGGGTTATGGAGCTAGGGTTAGGGTTACGGTCGTCTTTTGACCGATTGACTCGAAATTCGTCACGAATGTGGTCCTCTACTCGCTGAATGAGACACAGCAGTCCCCATCGGATTCCGGTGAAATTTGTATTTTTGGTGAATATTTTAAAGAAAAAAGTGGCCCATTTTTTCAATAGCTTCCAGGTCTTTGGACCGATTGACTCGAAATCGCTGCCAAATGTGCTCCTATACTGGCTGAACGAGACACAGCAGTCCCCATCGGATTCCGGTGAAATTTGTATTTTTGGTGAATATTTTAAAGAAAAAAGTGGCCCATTTTTTCAATAGCTTCCAGGTCTTTGGACCGATTGACTCGAAATCGCTCCCAAATGTGCTCCTATACTGGCTGAACGAGACACAGCAGTCCCCATCGGATTCCGGTGAAATTTGTATTTTTGGTGAATATTTTAGTGAAAAGAGACAATGTTTCATGAGACTGCCTTAAGGCTGGCATTAGGGTTAGGGTTAGGGTTAGGGTTATGGAGCTAGGGTTAGGGTTACGGTCGTCTTTTGACCGATTGACTCGAAATTCGTCACGAATGTGGTCCTCTACTCGCTGAATGAGACACAGCAGTCCCCATCGGATTCCGGTGAAATTTGTATTTTTGGTGAATATTTTAAAGAAAAAAGTGGCCCATTTTTTCAATAGCTTCCAGGTCTTTGGACCGATTGACTCGAAATCGCTCCCAAATGTGCTCCTATACTGGCTGAACGAGACACAGCAGTCCCCATCGGATTCCGGTGAAATTTGTATTTTTGGTGAATATTTTAAAGAAAAAAGTGGCCCATTTTTTCAATAGCTTCCAGGTCTTTGGACCGATTGACTCGAAATCGCTCCCAAATGTGCTCCTATACTGGCTGAACGAGACACAGCAGTCCCCATCGGATTCCGGTGAAATTTGTATTTTTGGTGAATATTTTAGTGAAAAGAGACAATGTTTCATGAGACTGCCTTAAGGCTGGCATTAGGGTTAGGGTTAGGGTTAGGGTTATGGAGCTAGGGTTAGGGTTACGGTCGTCTTTTGACCGATTGACTCGAAATTCGTCACGAATGTGGTCCTCTACTCGCTGAATGAGACACAGCAGTCCCCATCGGATTCCGGTGAAATTTGTATTTTTGGTGAATATTTTAAAGAAAAAAGTGGCCCATTTTTTCAATAGCTTCCAGGTCTTTGGACCGATTGACTCGAAATCGCTCCCAAATGTGCTCCTATACTGGCTGAACGAGACACAGCAGTCCCCATCGGATTCCGGTGAAATTTGTATTTTTGGTGAATATTTTAAAAAAAAAGTGGCCCATTTTTTCAATAGCTTCCAGGTCTTTGGACCGATTGACTCGAAATCGCTCCCAAATGTGCTCCTATACTGGCTGAACGAGACACAGCAGTCCCCATCGGATTCCGGTGAAATTTGTATTTTTGGTGAATATTTTAGTGAAAAGAGACAATGTTTCATGAGACTGCCTTAAGGCTGGCATTAGAGTTAGGGTTAGGGTTATGGAGCTAGGGTTAGGGTTACGGTCGTCTTTTGACCGATTGACTCGAAATTCGTCACGAATGTGGTCCTCTACTCGCTGAATGAGACACAGTAGTCCCCATCGGATTCCGGTGAAATTTGTATTTTTGGTGAATATTTTAAAGAAAAAAGTGGCCCATTTTTTCAATAGCTTCCAGGTCTTTGGACCGATTGACTCGAAATCGCTGCCAAATGTGCTCCTATACTGGCTGAACGAGACACAGCAGTCCCCATCGGATTCCGGTGAAATTTGTATTTTTGGTGAATATTTTAGTGAAAAGAGACAATGTTTCATGAGACTGCCTTAAGGCTGGCATTAGGGTTAGGGTTAGGGTTAGGGTTATGGAGCTAGGGTTAGGGTTACGGTCGTCTTTTGACCGATTGACTCGAAATTCGTCACGAATGTGGTCCTCTACTCGCTGAATGAGACACAGCAGTCCCCATCGGATTCCGGTGAAATTTGTATTTTTGGTGAATATTTTAAAGAAAAAAGTGGCCCATTTTTTCAATAGCTTCCAGGTCTTTGGACCGATTGACTCGAAATCGCTCCCAAATGTGCTCCTATACTGGCTGAACGAGACACAGCAGTCCCCATCGGATTCCGGTGAAATTTGTATTTTTGGTGAATATTTTAGTGAAAAGAGACAATGTTTCATGAGACTGCCTTAAGGCTGGCATTAGAGTTAGGGTTAGGGTTATGGAGCTAGGGTTAGGGTTACGGTCGTCTTTTGACCGATTGACTCGAAATTCGTCACGAATGTGGTCCTCTACTCGCTGAATGAGACACAGCAGTCCCCATCGGATTCCGGTGAAATTTGTATTTTTGGTGAATATTTTAAAGAAAAAAGTGGCCCATTTTTTCAATAGCTTCCAGGTCTTTGGACCGATTGACTCGAAATCGCTCCCAAATGTGCTCCTATACTGGCTGAACGAGACACAGCAGTCCCCATCGGATTCCGGTGAAATTTGTATTTTTGGTGAATATTTTAGTGAAAAGAGACAATGTTTCATGAGACTGCCTTAAGGCTGGCATTAGGGTTAGGGTTAGGGTTAGGGTTATGGAGCTAGGGTTAGGGTTACGGTCGTCTTTTGACCGATTGACTCGAAATTCGTCACGAATGTGGTCCTCTACTCGCTGAATGAGACACAGTAGTCCCCATCGGATTCCGGTGAAATTTGTATTTTTGGTGAATATTTTAAAGAAAAAAGTGGCCCATTTTTTCAATAGCTTCCAGGTCTTTCGACCGATTGACTCGAAATCGCTGCCAAATGTGCTCCTATACTGGCTGAACGAGACACAGCAGTCCCCATCGGATTCCGGTGAAATTTGTATTTTTGGTGAATATTTTAAAGAAAAAAGTGGCCCATTTTTTCAATAGCTTCCAGGTCTTTGGACTGATTGACTCGAAATCGCTCCCAAATGTGCTCCTATACTGGCTGAACGAGACACAGCAGTCCCCATCGGATTCCGGTGAAATTTGCATTTTTGGTGAATATTTTAGTGAAAAGAGACAATGTTTCATGAGACTGCCTTAAGGCTGGCATTAGGGTTAGGGTTAGGGTTAGGGTTATGGAGCTAGGGTTAGGGTTACGGTCGTCTTTTGACCGATTGACTCGAAATTTGTCACGAATGTGGTCCTCTACTCGCTGAATGAGACACAGCAGTCCCCATCGGATTCCGGTGAAATTTGTAATTTTTGGTGAATATTTTAGTGAAAAGAGACAATGTTTCATGAGACTGCCTTAAGGCTGGCATTAGGGTTAGGGTTAGGGTTATGGAGCTAGGATTAGGGTTACGGTCGTCTTTTGACCGATTGACTCGAAATTCGTCACGAATGTGGTCCTCTACTCGCTGAATGAGACACAGCAGTCCCCATCGGATTCCGGTGAAATTTGTATTTTTGGTGAATATTTTAAAGAAAAAAGTGGCCCATTTTTTCAATAGCTTCCAGGTCTTTGGACCGATTGACTCGAAATCGCTCCCAAATGTGCTCCTATACTGGCTGAACGAGACACAGCAGTCCCCATCGGATTCCGGTGAAATTTGTATTTTTGGTGAATATTTTAGTGAAAAGAGACAATGTTTCATGAGACTGCCTTAAGGCTGGCATTAGGGTTAGGGTTAGGGTCAGGGTTATGGAGCTAGGGTTAGGGTTACGGTCGTCTTTTGACCGATTGACTCGAAATTCGTCACGAATGTGGTCCTCTACTCGCTGAATGAGACACAGCAGTCCCCATCGGATTCCGGTGAAATTTGTATTTTTGGTGAATATTTTAAAGAAAAAAGTGGCCCATTTTTTCAATAGCTTCCAGGTCTTTGGACCGATTGACTCGAAATCGCTGCCAAATGTGCTCCTATACTGGCTGAACGAGACACAGCAGTCCCCATCGGATTCCGGTGAAATTTGTATTTTTGGTGAATATTTTAAAGAAAAAAGTGGCCCATTTTTTCAATAGCTTCCAGGTCTTTGGACCGATTGACTCGAAATCGCTCCCAAATGTGCTCCTATACTGGCTGAACGAGACACAGCAGTCCCCATCGGATTCCGGTGAAATTTGTATTTTTGGTGAATATTTTAGTGAAAAGAGACAATGTTTCATGAGACTGCCTTAAGGCTGGCATTAGGGTTAGGGTTAGGGTTAGGGTTATGGAGCTAGGGTTAGGGTTACGGTCGTCTTTTGACCGATTGACTCGAAATTCGTCACGAATGTGGTCCTCTACTCGCTGAATGAGACACAGCAGTCCCCATCGGATTCCGGTGAAATTTGTATTTTTGGTGAATATTTTAAAGAAAAAAGTGGCCCATTTTTTCAATAGCTTCCAGGTCTTTGGACCGATTGACTCGAAATCGCTGCCAAATGTGCTCCTATACTGGCTGAACGAGACACAGCAGTCCCCATCGGATTCCGGTGAAATTTGTATTTTTGGTGAATATTTTAAAGAAAAAAGTGGCCCATTTTTTCAATAGCTTCCAGGTCTTTGGACCGATTGACTCGAAATCGCTGCCAAATGTGCTCCTATACTGGCTGAACGAGACACAGCAGTCCCCATCGGATTCCGGTGAAATTTGTATTTTTGGTGAATATTTTAAAGAAAAAAGTGGCCCATTTTTTCAATAGCTTCCAGGTCTTTGGACCGATTGACTCGAAATCGCTCCCAAATGTGCTCCTATACTGGCTGAACGAGACACAGCAGTCCCCATCGGATTCCGGTGAAATTTGTATTTTTGGTGAATATTTTAGTGAAAAGAGACAATGTTTCATGAGACTGCCTTAAGGCTGGCATTAGGGTTAGGGTTAGGGTTAGGGTTATGGAGCTAGGGTTAGGGTTACGGTCGTCTTTTGACCGATTGACTCGAAATTCGTCACGAATGTGGTCCTCTACTCGCTGAATGAGACACAGCAGTCCCCATCGGATTCCGGTGAAATTTGTATTTTTGGTGAATATTTTAAAGAAAAAAGTGGCCCATTTTTTCAATAGCTTCCAGGTCTTTGGACCGATTGACTCGAAATCGCTGCCAAATGTGCTCCTATACTGGCTGAACGAGACACAGCAGTCCCCATCGGATTCCGGTGAAATTTGTATTTTTGGTGAATATTTTAAAGAAAAAAGTGGCCCATTTTTTCAATAGCTTCCAGGTCTTTGGACCGATTGACTCGAAATCGCTCCCAAATGTGCTCCTATACTGGCTGAACGAGACACAGCAGTCCCCATCGGATTCCGGTGAAATTTGTATTTTTGGTGAATATTTTAGTGAAAAGAGACAATGTTTCATGAGACTGCCTTAAGGCTGGCATTAGGGTTAGGGTTAGGGTTAGGGTTATGGAGCTAGGGTTAGGGTTACGGTCGTCTTTTGACCGATTGACTCGAAATTCGTCACGAATGTGGTCCTCTACTCGCTGAATGAGACACAGCAGTCCCCATCGGATTCCGGTGAAATTTGTATTTTTGGTGAATATTTTAAAGAAAAAAGTGGCCCATTTTTTCAATAGCTTCCAGGTCTTTGGACCGATTGACTCGAAATCGCTGCCAAATGTGCTCCTATACTGGCTGAACGAGACACAGCAGTCCCCATCGGATTCCGGTGAAATTTGTATTTTTGGTGAATATTTTAAAGAAAAAAGTGGCCCATTTTTTCAATAGCTTCCAGGTCTTTGGACCGATTGACTCGAAATCGCTGCCAAATGTGCTCCTATACTGGCTGAACGAGACACAGCAGTCCCCATCGGATTCCGGTGAAATTTGTATTTTTGGTGAATATTTTAAAGAAAAAAGTGGCCCATTTTTTCAATAGCTTCCAGGTCTTTGGACCGATTGACTCGAAATCGCTCCCAAATGTGCTCCTATACTGGCTGAACGAGACACAGCAGTCCCCATCGGATTCCGGTGAAATTTGTATTTTTGGTGAATATTTTAAAGAAAAAAGTGGCCCATTTTTTCAATAGCTTCCAGGTCTTTGGACCGATTGACTCGAAATCGCTCCCAAATGTGCTCCTATACTGGCTGAACGAGACACAGCAGTCCCCATCGGATTCCGGTGAAATTTGTATTTTTGGTGAATATTTTAGTGAAAAGAGACAATGTTTCATGAGACTGCCTTAAGGCTGGCATTAGGGTTAGGGTTAGGGTTAGGGTTATGGAGCTAGGGTTAGGGTTACGGTCGTCTTTTGACCGATTGACTCGAAATTCGTCACGAATGTGGTCCTCTACTCGCTGAATGAGACACAGCAGTCCCCATCGGATTCCGGTGAAATTTGTATTTTTGGTGAATATTTTAGTGAAAAGAGACAATGTTTCATGAGACTGCCTTAAGGCTGGCATTAGAGTTAGGGTTAGGGTTATGGAGCTAGGGTTAGGGTTACGGTCGTCTTTTGACCGATTGACTCGAAATTCGTCACGAATGTGGTCCTCTACTCGCTGAATGAGACACAGTAGTCCCCATCGGATTCCGGTGAAATTTGTATTTTTGGTGAATATTTTAAAGAAAAAAGTGGCCCATTTTTTCAATAGCTTCCAGGTCTTTGGACCGATTGACTCGAAATCGCTGCCAAATGTGCTCCTATACTGGCTGAACGAGACACAGCAGTCCCCATCGGATTCCGGTGAAATTTGTATTTTTGGTGAATATTTTAGTGAAAAGAGACAATGTTTGGACCGATTGACTCGAAATCGCTGCCAAATGTGCTCCTATACTGGCTGAACGAGACACAGCAGTCCCCATCGGATTCCGGTGAAATTTGTATTTTTGGTGAATATTTTAGTGAAAAGAGACAATGTTTCATGAGACTGCCTTAAGGCTGGCATTAGGGTTAGGGTTAGGGTTAGGGTTATGGAGCTAGGGTTAGGGTTACGGTCGTCTTTTGACCGATTGACTCGAAATTCGTCACGAATGTGGTCCTCTACTCGCTGAATGAGACACAGCAGTCCCCATCGGATTCCGGTGAAATTTGTATTTTTGGTGAATATTTTAAAGAAAAAAGTGGCCCATTTTTTCAATAGCTTCCAGGTCTTTGGACCGATTGACTCGAAATCGCTGCCAAATGTGCTCCTATACTGGCTGAACGAGACACAGCAGTCCCCATCGGATTCCGGTGAAATTTGTATTTTTGGTGAATATTTTAAAGAAAAAAGTGGCCCATTTTTTCAATAGCTTCCAGGTCTTTGGACTGATTGACTCGAAATCGCTCCCAAATGTGCTCCTATACTGGCTGAACGAGACACAGCAGTCCCCATCGGATTCCGGTGAAATTTGCGTTTTTGGTGAATATTTTAGTGAAAAGAGACAATGTTTCATGAGACTGCCTTAAGGCTGGCATTAGGGTTAGGGTTAGGGTTAGGGTTATGGAGCTAGGGTTAGGGTTACGGTCGTCTTTTGACCGATTGACTCGAAATTTGTCACGAATGTGGTCCTCTACTCGCTGAATGAGACACAGCAGTCCCCATCGGATTCCGGTGAAATTTGTATTTTTGGTGAATATTTTAGTGAAAAGAGACAATGTTTCATGAGACTGCCTTAAGGCTGGCATTAGGGTTAGGGTTAGGGTTATGGAGCTAGGGTTAGGGTTACGGTCGTCTTTTGACCGATTGACTCGAAATTCGTCACGAATGTGGTACTCTACTCGCTGAATGAGACACAGCAGTCCCCATCGGATTCCGGTGAAATTTGTATTTTTGGTGAATATTTTAAAGAAAAAAGTGGCCCATTTTTTCAATAGCTTCCAGGTCTTTGGACCGATTGACTCGAAATCGCTCCCAAATGTGCTCAAATACTGGCTGAACGAGACACAGCAGTCCCCATCGGATTCCGGTGAAATTTGTATTTTTGGTGAATATTTTAAAGAAAAAAGTGGCCCATTTTTTCAATAGCTTCCAGGTCTTTGGACCGATTGACTCGAAATCGCTCCCAAATGTGCTCCTATACTGGCTGAACGAGACACAGCAGTCCCCATCGGATTCCGGTGAAATTTGTATTTTTGGTGAATATTTTAGTGAAAAGAGACAATGTTTCATGAGACTGCCTTAAGGCTGGCATTAGGGTTAGGGTTAGGGTTAGGGTTATGGAGCTAGGGTTAGGGTTACGGTCGTCTTTTGACCGATTGACTCGAAATTCGTCACGAATGTGGTCCTCTACTCGCTGAATGAGACACAGCAGTCCCCATCGGATTCCGGTGAAATTTGTATTTTTGGTGAATATTTTAGTGAAAAGAGACAATGTTTCATGAGACTGCCTTAAGGCTGGCATTAGGGTTAGGGTTAGGGTTAGGGTTATGGAGCTAGGGTTAGGGTTACGGTCGTCTTTTGACCGATTGACTCGAAATTCGTCACGAATGTGGTCCTCTACTCGCTGAATGAGACACAGCAGTCCCCATCGGATTCCGGTGAAATTTGTATTTTTGGTGAATATTTTAAAGAAAAAAGTGGCCCATTTTTTCAATAGCTTCCAGGTCTTTGGACCGATTGACTCGAAATCGCTGCCAAATGTGCTCCTATACTGGCTGAACGAGACACAGCAGTCCCCATCGGATTCCGGTGAAATTTGTATTTTTGGTGAATATTTTAAAGAAAAAAGTGGCCCATTTTTTCAATAGCTTCCAGGTCTTTGGACCGATTGACTCGAAATCGCTGCCAAATGTGCTCCTATACTGGCTGAACGAGACACAGCAGTCCCCATCGGATTCCGGTGAAATTTGTATTTTTGGTGAATATTTTAAAGAAAAAAGTGGCCCATTTTTTCAATAGCTTCCAGGTCTTTGGACCGATTGACTCGAAATCGCTCCCAAATGTGCTCCTATACTGGCTGAACGAGACACAGCAGTCCCCATCGGATTCCGGTGAAATTTGTATTTTTGGTGAATATTTTAGTGAAAAGAGACAATGTTTCATGAGACTGCCTTAAGGCTGGCATTAGGGTTAGGGTTAGGGTTAGGGTTATGGAGCTAGGGTTAGGGTTACGGTCGTCTTTTGACCGATTGACTCGAAATTCGTCACGAATGTGGTCCTCTACTCGCTGAATGAGACACAGCAGTCCCCATCGGATTCCGGTGAAATTTGTATTTTTGGTGAATATTTTAAAGAAAAAAGTGGCCCATTTTTTCAATAGCTTCCAGGTCTTTGGACCGATTGACTCGAAATCGCTGCCAAATGTGCTCCTATACTGGCTGAACGAGACACAGCAGTCCCCATCGGATTCCGGTGAAATTTGTATTTTTGGTGAATATTTTAAAGAAAAAAGTGGCCCATTTTTTCAATAGCTTCCAGGTCTTTGGACCGATTGACTCGAAATCGCTCCCAAATGTGCTCCTATACTGGCTGAACGAGACACAGCAGTCCCCATCGGATTCCGGTGAAATTTGTATTTTTGGTGAATATTTTAGTGAAAAGAGACAATGTTTCATGAGACTGCCTTAAGGCTGGCATTAGGGTTAGGGTTAGGGTTAGGGTTATGGAGCTAGGGTTAGGGTTACGGTCGTCTTTTGACCGATTGACTCGAAATTCGTCACGAATGTGGTCCTCTACTCGCTGAATGAGACACAGCAGTCCCCATCGGATTCCGGTGAAATTTGTATTTTTGGTGAATATTTTAAAGAAAAAAGTGGCCCATTTTTTCAATAGCTTCCAGGTCTTTGGACCGATTGACTCGAAATCGCTCCCAAATGTGCTCCTATACTGGCTGAACGAGACACAGCAGTCCCCATCGGATTCCGGTGAAATTTGTATTTTTGGTGAATATTTTAAAGAAAAAAGTGGCCCATTTTTTCAATAGCTTCCAGGTCTTTGGACCGATTGACTCGAAATCGCTCCCAAATGTGCTCCTATACTGGCTGAACGAGACACAGCAGTCCCCATCGGATTCCGGTGAAATTTGTATTTTTGGTGAATATTTTAGTGAAAAGAGACAATGTTTCATGAGACTGCCTTAAGGCTGGCATTAGAGTTAGGGTTAGGGTTATGGAGCTAGGGTTAGGGTTACGGTCGTCTTTTGACCGATTGACTCGAAATTCGTCACGAATGTGGTCCTCTACTCGCTGAATGAGACACAGTAGTCCCCATCGGATTCCGGTGAAATTTGTATTTTTGGTGAATATTTTAAAGAAAAAAGTGGCCCATTTTTTCAATAGCTTCCAGGTCTTTGGACCGATTGACTCGAAATCGCTGCCAAATGTGCTCCTATACTGGCTGAACGAGACACAGCAGTCCCCATCGGATTCCGGTGAAATTTGTATTTTTGGTGAATATTTTAGTGAAAAGAGACAATGTTTGGACCGATTGACTCGAAATCGCTGCCAAATGTGCTCCTATACTGGCTGAACGAGACACAGCAGTCCCCATCGGATTCCGGTGAAATTTGTATTTTTGGTGAATATTTTAGTGAAAAGAGACAATGTTTCATGAGACTGCCTTAAGGCTGGCATTAGGGTTAGGGTTAGGGTTAGGGTTATGGAGCTAGGGTTAGGGTTACGGTCGTCTTTTGACCGATTGACTCGAAATTCGTCACGAATGTGGTCCTCTACTCGCTGAATGAGACACAGCAGTCCCCATCGGATTCCGGTGAAATTTGTATTTTTGGTGAATATTTTAAAGAAAAAAGTGGCCCATTTTTTCAATAGCTTCCAGGTCTTTGGACCGATTGACTCGAAATCGCTGCCAAATGTGCTCCTATACTGGCTGAACGAGACACAGCAGTCCCCATCGGATTCCGGTGAAATTTGTATTTTTGGTGAATATTTTAAAGAAAAAAGTGGCCCATTTTTTCAATAGCTTCCAGGTCTTTGGACTGATTGACTCGAAATCGCTCCCAAATGTGCTCCTATACTGGCTGAACGAGACACAGCAGTCCCCATCGGATTCCGGTGAAATTTGCATTTTTGGTGAATATTTTAGTGAAAAGAGACAATGTTTCATGAGACTGCCTTAAGGCTGGCATTAGGGTTAGGGTTAGGGTTAGGGTTATGGAGCTAGGGTTAGGGTTACGGTCGTCTTTTGACCGATTGACTCGAAATTTGTCACGAATGTGGTCCTCTACTCGCTGAATGAGACACAGCAGTCCCCATCGGATTCCGGTGAAATTTGTATTTTTGGTGAATATTTTAAAGAAAAAAGTGGCCCATTTTTTCAATAGCTTCCAGGTCTTTGGACCGATTGACTCGAAATCGCTCCCAAATGTGCTCCTATACTGGCTGAACGAGACACAGCAGTCCCCATCGGATTCCGGTGAAATTTGTATTTTTGGTGAATATTTTAAAGAAAAAAGTGGCCCATTTTTTCAATAGCTTCCAGGTCTTTGGACCGATTGACTCGAAATCGCTCCCAAATGTGCTCCTATACTGGCTGAACGAGACACAGCAGTCCCCATCGGATTCCGGTGAAATTTGTATTTTTGGTGAATATTTTAGTGAAAAGAGACAATGTTTCATGAGACTGCCTTAAGGCTGGCATTAGGGTTAGGGTTAGGGTTAGGGTTATGGAGCTAGGGTTAGGGTTACGGTCGTCTTTTGACCGATTGACTCGAAATTCGTCACGAATGTGGTCCTCTACTCGCTGAATGAGACACAGCAGTCCCCATCGGATTCCGGTGAAATTTGTATTTTTGGTGAATATTTTAAAGAAAAAAGTGGCCCATTTTTTCAATAGCTTCCAGGTCTTTGGACCGATTGACTCGAAATCGCTGCCAAATGTGCTCCTATACTGGCTGAACGAGACACAGCAGTCCCCATCGGATTCCGGTGAAATTTGTATTTTTGGTGAATATTTTAAAGAAAAAAGTGGCCCATTTTTTCAATAGCTTCCAGGTCTTTGGACCGATTGACTCGAAATCGCTCCCAAATGTGCTCCTATACTGGCTGAACGAGACACAGCAGTCCCCATCGGATTCCGGTGAAATTTGTATTTTTGGTGAATATTTTAGTGAAAAGAGACAATGTTTCATGAGACTGCCTTAAGGCTGGCATTAGGGTTAGGGTTAGGGTTAGGGTTATGGAGCTAGGGTTAGGGTTACGGTCGTCTTTTGACCGATTGACTCGAAATTCGTCACGAATGTGGTCCTCTACTCGCTGAATGAGACACAGCAGTCCCCATCGGATTCCGGTGAAATTTGTATTTTTGGTGAATATTTTAAAGAAAAAAGTGGCCCATTTTTTCAATAGCTTCCAGGTCTTTGGACCGATTGACTCGAAATCGCTGCCAAATGTGCTCCTATACTGGCTGAACGAGACACAGCAGTCCCCATCGGATTCCGGTGAAATTTGTATTTTTGGTGAATATTTTAAAGAAAAAAGTGGCCCATTTTTTCAATAGCTTCCAGGTCTTTGGACCGATTGACTCGAAATCGCTCCCAAATGTGCTCCTATACTGGCTGAACGAGACACAGCAGTCCCCATCGGATTCCGGTGAAATTTGTATTTTTGGTGAATATTTTAGTGAAAAGAGACAATGTTTCATGAGACTGCCTTAAGGCTGGCATTAGGGTTAGGGTTAGGGTTATGGAGCTAGGGTTAGGGTTACGGTCGTCTTTTGACCGATTGACTCGAAATTCGTCACGAATGTGGTCCTCTACTCGCTGAATGAGACACAGCAGTCCCCATCGGATTCCGGTGAAATTTGTATTTTTGGTGAATATTTTAAAGAAAAAAGTGGCCCATTTTTTCAATAGCTTCCAGGTCTTTGGACCGATTGACTCGAAATCGCTCCCAAATGTGCTCCTATACTGGCTGAACGAGACACAGCAGTCCCCATCGGATTCCGGTGAAATTTGTATTTTTGGTGAATATTTTAGTGAAAAGAGACAATGTTTCATGAGACTGCCTTAAGGCTGGCATTAGGGTTAGGGTTAGGGTTAGGGTTATGGAGCTAGGGTTAGGGTTACGGTCGTCTTTTGACCGATTGACTCGAAATTCGTCACGAATGTGGTCCTCTACTCGCTGAATGAGACACAGCAGTCCCCATCGGATTCCGGTGAAATTTGTATTTTTGGTGAATATTTTAGTGAAAAGAGACAATGTTTCATGAGACTGCCTTAAGGCTGGCATTAGGGTTAGGGTTAGGGTTATGGAGCTAGGGTTAGGGTTACGGTCGTCTTTTGACCGATTGACTCGAAATTCGTCACGAATGTGGTACTCTACTCGCTGAATGAGACACAGCAGTCCCCATCGGATTCCGGTGAAATTTGTATTTTTGGTGAATATTTTAAAGAAAAAAGTGGCCCATTTTTTCAATAGCTTCCAGGTCTTTGGACCGATTGACTCGAAATCGCTCCCAAATGTGCTCAAATACTGGCTGAACGAGACACAGCAGTCCCCATCGGATTCCGGTGAAATTTGTATTTTTGGTGAATATTTTAAAGAAAAAAGTGGCCCATTTTTTCAATAGCTTCCAGGTCTTTGGACCGATTGACTCGAAATCGCTCCCAAATGTGCTCCTATACTGGCTGAACGAGACACAGCAGTCCCCATCGGATTCCGGTGAAATTTGTATTTTTGGTGAATATTTTAGTGAAAAGAGACAATGTTTCATGAGACTGCCTTAAGGCTGGCATTAGGGTTAGGGTTAGGGTTAGGGTTATGGAGCTAGGGTTAGGGTTACGGTCGTCTTTTGACCGATTGACTCGAAATTCGTCACGAATGTGGTCCTCTACTCGCTGAATGAGACACAGCAGTCCCCATCGGATTCCGGTGAAATTTGTATTTTTGGTGAATATTTTAGTGAAAAGAGACAATGTTTCATGAGACTGCCTTAAGGCTGGCATTAGGGTTAGGGTTAGGGTTAGGGTTATGGAGCTAGGGTTAGGGTTACGGTCGTCTTTTGACCGATTGACTCGAAATTCGTCACGAATGTGGTCCTCTACTCGCTGAATGAGACACAGCAGTCCCCATCGGATTCCGGTGAAATTTGTATTTTTGGTGAATATTTTAAAGAAAAAAGTGGCCCATTTTTTCAATAGCTTCCAGGTCTTTGGACCGATTGACTCGAAATCGCTGCCAAATGTGCTCCTATACTGGCTGAACGAGACACAGCAGTCCCCATCGGATTCCGGTGAAATTTGTATTTTTGGTGAATATTTTAAAGAAAAAAGTGGCCCATTTTTTCAATAGCTTCCAGGTCTTTGGACCGATTGACTCGAAATCGCTGCCAAATGTGCTCCTATACTGGCTGAACGAGACACAGCAGTCCCCATCGGATTCCGGTGAAATTTGTATTTTTGGTGAATATTTTAAAGAAAAAAGTGGCCCATTTTTTCAATAGCTTCCAGGTCTTTGGACCGATTGACTCGAAATCGCTCCCAAATGTGCTCCTATACTGGCTGAACGAGACACAGCAGTCCCCATCGGATTCCGGTGAAATTTGTATTTTTGGTGAATATTTTAGTGAAAAGAGACAATGTTTCATGAGACTGCCTTAAGGCTGGCATTAGGGTTAGGGTTAGGGTTAGGGTTATGGAGCTAGGGTTAGGGTTACGGTCGTCTTTTGACCGATTGACTCGAAATTCGTCACGAATGTGGTCCTCTACTCGCTGAATGAGACACAGCAGTCCCCATCGGATTCCGGTGAAATTTGTATTTTTGGTGAATATTTTAAAGAAAAAAGTGGCCCATTTTTTCAATAGCTTCCAGGTCTTTGGACCGATTGACTCGAAATCGCTGCCAAATGTGCTCCTATACTGGCTGAACGAGACACAGCAGTCCCCATCGGATTCCGGTGAAATTTGTATTTTTGGTGAATATTTTAAAGAAAAAAGTGGCCCATTTTTTCAATAGCTTCCAGGTCTTTGGACCGATTGACTCGAAATCGCTCCCAAATGTGCTCCTATACTGGCTGAACGAGACACAGCAGTCCCCATCGGATTCCGGTGAAATTTGTATTTTTGGTGAATATTTTAGTGAAAAGAGACAATGTTTCATGAGACTGCCTTAAGGCTGGCATTAGGGTTAGGGTTAGGGTTAGGGTTATGGAGCTAGGGTTAGGGTTACGGTCGTCTTTTGACCGATTGACTCGAAATTCGTCACGAATGTGGTCCTCTACTCGCTGAATGAGACACAGCAGTCCCCATCGGATTCCGGTGAAATTTGTATTTTTGGTGAATATTTTAAAGAAAAAAGTGGCCCATTTTTTCAATAGCTTCCAGGTCTTTGGACCGATTGACTCGAAATCGCTCCCAAATGTGCTCCTATACTGGCTGAACGAGACACAGCAGTCCCCATCGGATTCCGGTGAAATTTGTATTTTTGGTGAATATTTTAAAGAAAAAAGTGGCCCATTTTTTCAATAGCTTCCAGGTCTTTGGACCGATTGACTCGAAATCGCTCCCAAATGTGCTCCTATACTGGCTGAACGAGACACAGCAGTCCCCATCGGATTCCGGTGAAATTTGTATTTTTGGTGAATATTTTAGTGAAAAGAGACAATGTTTCATGAGACTGCCTTAAGGCTGGCATTAGAGTTAGGGTTAGGGTTATGGAGCTAGGGTTAGGGTTACGGTCGTCTTTTGACCGATTGACTCGAAATTCGTCACGAATGTGGTCCTCTACTCGCTGAATGAGACACAGTAGTCCCCATCGGATTCCGGTGAAATTTGTATTTTTGGTGAATATTTTAAAGAAAAAAGTGGCCCATTTTTTCAATAGCTTCCAGGTCTTTGGACCGATTGACTCGAAATCGCTGCCAAATGTGCTCCTATACTGGCTGAACGAGACACAGCAGTCCCCATCGGATTCCGGTGAAATTTGTATTTTTGGTGAATATTTTAGTGAAAAGAGACAATGTTTGGACCGATTGACTCGAAATCGCTGCCAAATGTGCTCCTATACTGGCTGAACGAGACACAGCAGTCCCCATCGGATTCCGGTGAAATTTGTATTTTTGGTGAATATTTTAGTGAAAAGAGACAATGTTTCATGAGACTGCCTTAAGGCTGGCATTAGGGTTAGGGTTAGGGTTAGGGTTATGGAGCTAGGGTTAGGGTTACGGTCGTCTTTTGACCGATTGACTCGAAATTCGTCACGAATGTGGTCCTCTACTCGCTGAATGAGACACAGCAGTCCCCATCGGATTCCGGTGAAATTTGTATTTTTGGTGAATATTTTAAAGAAAAAAGTGGCCCATTTTTTCAATAGCTTCCAGGTCTTTGGACCGATTGACTCGAAATCGCTGCCAAATGTGCTCCTATACTGGCTGAACGAGACACAGCAGTCCCCATCGGATTCCGGTGAAATTTGTATTTTTGGTGAATATTTTAAAGAAAAAAGTGGCCCATTTTTTCAATAGCTTCCAGGTCTTTGGACTGATTGACTCGAAATCGCTCCCAAATGTGCTCCTATACTGGCTGAACGAGACACAGCAGTCCCCATCGGATTCCGGTGAAATTTGCATTTTTGGTGAATATTTTAGTGAAAAGAGACAATGTTTCATGAGACTGCCTTAAGGCTGGCATTAGGGTTAGGGTTAGGGTTAGGGTTATGGAGCTAGGGTTAGGGTTACGGTCGTCTTTTGACCGATTGACTCGAAATTTGTCACGAATGTGGTCCTCTACTCGCTGAATGAGACACAGCAGTCCCCATCGGATTCCGGTGAAATTTGTATTTTTGGTGAATATTTTAGTGAAAAGAGACAATGTTTCATGAGACTGCCTTAAGGCTGGCATTAGGGTTAGGGTTAGGGTTATGGAGCTAGGGTTAGGGTTACGGTCGTCTTTTGACCGATTGACTCGAAATTCGTCACGAATGTGGTCCTCTACTCGCTGAATGAGACACAGCAGTCCCCATCGGATTCCGGTGAAATTTGTATTTTTGGTGAATATTTTAAAGAAAAAAGTGGCCCATTTTTTCAATAGCTTCCAGGTCTTTGGACCGATTGACTCGAAATCGCTCCCAAATGTGCTCCTATACTGGCTGAACGAGACACAGCAGTCCCCATCGGATTCCGGTGAAATTTGTATTTTTGGTGAATATTTTAAAGAAAAAAGTGGCCCATTTTTTCAATAGCTTCCAGGTCTTTGGACCGATTGACTCGAAATCGCTCCCAAATGTGCTCCTATACTGGCTGAACGAGACACAGCAGTCCCCATCGGATTCCGGTGAAATTTGTATTTTTGGTGAATATTTTAGTGAAAAGAGACAATGTTTCATGAGACTGCCTTAAGGCTGGCATTAGGGTTAGGGTTAGGGTTAGGGTTATGGAGCTAGGGTTAGGGTTACGGTCGTCTTTTGACCGATTGACTCGAAATTCGTCACGAATGTGGTCCTCTACTCGCTGAATGAGACACAGCAGTCCCCATCGGATTCCGGTGAAATTTGTATTTTTGGTGAATATTTTAAAGAAAAAAGTGGCCCATTTTTTCAATAGCTTCCAGGTCTTTGGACCGATTGACTCGAAATCGCTGCCAAATGTGCTCCTATACTGGCTGAACGAGACACAGCAGTCCCCATCGGATTCCGGTGAAATTTGTATTTTTGGTGAATATTTTAAAGAAAAAAGTGGCCCATTTTTTCAATAGCTTCCAGGTCTTTGGACCGATTGACTCGAAATCGCTCCCAAATGTGCTCCTATACTGGTGAACGAGACACAGCAGTCCCCATCGGATTCCGGTGAAATTTGTATTTTTGGTGAATATTTTAGTGAAAAGAGACAATGTTTCATGAGACTGCCTTAAGGCTGGCATTAGGGTTAGGGTTAGGGTTATGGAGCTAGGGTTAGGGTTACGGTCGTCTTTTGACCGATTGACTCGAAATTCGTCACGAATGTGGTCCTCTACTCGCTGAATGAGACACAGCAGTCCCCATCGGATTCCGGTGAAATTTGTATTTTTGGTGAATATTTTAAAGAAAAAAGTGGCCCATTTTTTCAATAGCTTCCAGGTCTTTGGACCGATTGACTCGAAATCGCTCCCAAATGTGCTCCTATACTGGCTGAACGAGACACAGCAGTCCCCATCGGATTCCGGTGAAATTTGTATTTTTGGTGAATATTTTAGTGAAAAGAGACAATGTTTCATGAGACTGCCTTAAGGCTGGCATTAGGGTTAGGGTTAGGGTTAGGGTTATGGAGCTAGGGTTAGGGTTACGGTCGTCTTTTGACCGATTGACTCGAAATTCGTCACGAATGTGGTCCTCTACTCGCTGAATGAGACACAGCAGTCCCCATCGGATTCCGGTGAAATTTGTATTTTTGGTGAATATTTTAAAGAAAAAAGTGGCCCATTTTTTCAATAGCTTCCAGGTCTTTGGACCGATTGACTCGAAATCGCTCCCAAATGTGCTCCTATACTGGCTGAACGAGACACAGCAGTCCCCATCGGATTCCGGTGAAATTTGTATTTTTGGTGAATATTTTAGTGAAAAGAGACAATGTTTCATGAGACTGCCTTAAGGCTGGCATTAGGGTTAGGGTTAGGGTTAGGGTTATGGAGCTAGGGTTAGGGTTACGGTCGTCTTTTGACCGATTGACTCGAAATTCGTCACGAATGTGGTCCTCTACTCGCTGAATGAGACACAGCAGTCCCCATCGGATTCCGGTGAAATTTGTATTTTTGGTGAATATTTTAAAGAAAAAAGTGGCCCATTTTTTCAATAGCTTCCAGGTCTTTGGACCGATTGACTCGAAATCGCTGCCAAATGTGCTCCTATACTGGCTGAACGAGACACAGCAGTCCCCATCGGATTCCGGTGAAATTTGTATTTTTGGTGAATATTTTAAAGAAAAAAGTGGCCCATTTTTTCAATAGCTTCCAGGTCTTTGGACCGATTGACTCGAAATCGCTCCCAAATGTGCTCCTATACTGGCTGAACGAGACACAGCAGTCCCCATCGGATTCCGGTGAAATTTGTATTTTTGGTGAATATTTTAGTGAAAAGAGACAATGTTTCATGAGACTGCCTTAAGGCTGGCATTAGGGTTAGGGTTATGGAGCTAGGGTTAGGGTTACGGTCGTCTTTTGACCGATTGACTCGAAATTCGTCACGAATGTGGTCCTCTACTCGCTGAATGAGACACAGCAGTCCCCATCGGATTCCGGTGAAATTTGTATTTTTGGTGAATATTTTAAAGAAAAAAGTGGCCCATTTTTTCAATAGCTTCCAGGTCTTTGAACCGATTGACTCGAAATCGCTCCCAAATGTGCTCCTATACTGGCTGAATGAGACACAGCAGTCCCCATCGGATTCCGGTGAAATTTGTATTTTTGGTGAATATTTTAAAGAAAAAAGTGGCCCATTTTTTCAATAGCTTCCAGGTCTTTGGACCGATTGACTCGAAATCGCTCCCAAATGTGCTCCTATACTGGCTGAACGAGACACAGCAGTCCCCATCGGATTCCGGTGAAATTTGTATTTTTGGTGAATATTTTAGTGAAAAGAGACAATGTTTCATGAGACTGCCTTAAGGCTGGCATTAGGGTTAGGGTTAGGGTTAGGGTTATGGAGCTAGGGTTAGGGTTACGGTCGTCTTTTGACCGATTGACTCGAAATTCGTCACGAATGTGGTCCTCTACTCGCTGAATGAGACACAGCAGTCCCCATCGGATTCCGGTGAAATTTGTATTTTTGGTGAATATTTTAGTGAAAAGAGACAATGTTTCATGAGACTGCCTTAAGGCTGGCATTAGGGTTAGGGTTAGGGTTAGGGTTATGGAGCTAGGGTTAGGGTTACGGTCGTCTTTTGACCGATTGACTCGAAATTCGTCACGAATGTGGCCCTCTACTCGCTGAATGAGACACAGCAGTCCCCATCGGATTCCGGGGAAATTTGTATTTTTGGTGAATATTTTAAAGAAAAAAGTGGCCCATTTTTTCAATAGCTTCCAGGTCTTTGGACCGATTGACTCGAAATCGCTCCCAAATGTGCTCCTATACTGGCTGAACGAGACACAGCAGTCCCCATCGGATTCCGGTGAAATTTGTATTTTTGGTGAATATTTTAAAGAAAAAAGTGGCCCATTTTTTCAATAGCTTCCAGGTCTTTGGACCGATTGACTCGAAATCGCTCCCAAATGTGCTCCTATACTGGCTGAACGAGACACAGCAGTCCCCATCGGATTCCGGTGAAATTTGTATTTTTGGTGAATATTTTAGTGAAAAGAGACAATGTTTCATGAGACTGCCTTAAGGCTGGCATTAGGGTTAGGGTTAGGGTTAGGGTTATGGAGCTAGGGTTAGGGTTACGGTCGTCTTTTGACCGATTGACTCGAAATTCGTCACGAATGTGGTCCTCTACTCGCTGAATGAGACACAGCAGTCCCCATTGGATTCCGGTGAAATTTGTATTTTTGGTGAATATTTTAAAGAAAAAAGTGGCCCATTTTTTCAATAGCTTCCAGGTCTTTGGACCGATTGACTCGAAATCGCTCCCAAATGTGCTCCTATACTGGCTGAACGAGACACAGCAGTCCCCATCGGATTCCGGTGAAATTTGTATTTTTGGTGAATATTTTAGTGAAAAGAGACAATGTTTCATGAGACTGCCTTAAGGCTGGCATTAGGGTTAGGGTTAGGGTTAGGGTTATGGAGCTAGGGTTAGGGTTACGGTCGTCTTTTGACCGATTGACTCGAAATTCGTCACGAATGTGGTCCTCTACTCGCTGAATGAGACACAGCAGTCCCCATCGGATTCCGGTGAAATTTGTATTTTTGGTGAATATTTTAGTGAAAAGAGACAATGTTTCATGAGACTGCCTTAAGGCTGGCATTAGGGTTAGGGTTAGGGTTAGGGTTCTGCTTGGCCGATTGACTCGAAATCGCTCCCAAATGTGGTCCTATACCGGCTGAACGAGACACAGCAGTCCCCACCGGATTCCGGTGGAATTTGTATTTTTGGCGAATATTTTAGTGAAAAGGGACAGTGTTTCAGGAGACTGGCTTAAGGCTGGGGTTAGGGTTAGGGTTAGGGTTAGGGTTATGGGGCTAGGGTTAGGGTTAGGGTTCCGCTTGGCCGATTGACTCCAAATTGACCACAAATGTCGGCGGTGCTGGCGTAAAGAAAAAAAAGCAGTTTTTATTGCATTCCGGTGGAATTTGTATTTTTGGTGAATATTTTAAAGAAAAAAGTGACCATTTTTCATGAAAACCTCGGGCCATTTTTTCAATAGCTTCCAGGTCTTTGGACCGATTGACTCGAAATCGCTCCCAAATCTGGTCCTATACCGGCTGAACGAGACACAGCAGTCCCCACCGGATTCCGGTGGAATTTGTATTTTTGGCGAATATTTTAGTGAAAAGCGACAGTGTTTCAGGAGACTGGCTTAAGGCTGGGGTTGGGGTTAGGGTTCCGCTTGGCCGATTGACTCCAAATTGACCACAAATGTCGGCGGTGCTGGCGGAAAGAAAAAAAAGCAGTTTTTATTGGATTCCGGTGGAATTTGTATTTTTGGTGAATATTTTAAAGAAAAAATGGGCCATTTTTCATGAAAACCTCGGGCCATTTTTTCAATAGCTTCCAGGTCTTTGGACCGATTGACTCGAAATCGCTCCCAAATGTGGTCCTATACCGGCTGAACGAGACACAGCAGTCCCCACCGGATTCCGGTGGAATTTGTATTTTTGGCGAATATTTTAGTGAAAAGGGACAGTGTTTCAGGAGACTGGCTTAAGGCTGGGGTTAGGGTTAGGGTTAGGGTTAGGGTTCTGCTTGGCCGATTGACTCCAAATTGACCACAATTGTCGGCGGTGCTGGCGGAAAGAAAAAAAAGCAGTTTTTATTGGATTCCGGTGGAATTTGTATTTTTGGTGAATATTTTAAAGAAAAAAGTGGCCATTTTTCATGAAAACCTCGGGCCATTTTTTCAATAGCTTCCAGGTCTTTGGACCGATTGACTCGAAATCGCTCCCAAATGTGGTCCTATACCGGCTGAACGAGACACAGCAGTCCCCACCGGATTCTGGTGGAATTTGTATTTTTGGCGAATATTTTAGTGAAAAGGGACAGTGTTTCAGGAGACTGGCTTAAGGCTGGGGTTAGGGTTAGGGTTCCGCTTGGCCGATTGACTCCAAATTGACCACAAATGTCGGCGGTGCTGGCGGAAAGAAAAAAAAGCAGTTTTTATTGGATTCCGGTGGAATTTGTATTTTTGGTGCATATTTTAAAGAAAAAAGTGGCCATTTTTCATGAGGGCCATTTTTTCAATAGCTTCCAGGTCTTTGGACCGATTGACTCGAAATCGCTCCCAAATGTGGTCCTATACCGGCTGAACGAGACACAGCAGTCCCCACCGGATTCTGGTGGAATTTGTATTTTTGGCGAATATTTTAGTGAAAAGGGACAGTGTTTCAGGAGACAGGCTTAAGGCTGCGGTTAGGGTTAGGGTTAGGTTAGGGTTATGGGGCTAGGGTTAGGGTTAGGGTTTCGCTTGGCCGATTGACTCCAAATTGACCACAAATGTCGGCAGTGCTGGCGGAAAGAAAAAAAAGCAGTTTTTATTGCATTTCGGTGGAATTTGTATTTTTGGCGAATATTTTAGTGATAAGGGACAGTGTTTCAGGAGACTGGCTTAAGGCTGGGGTTAGGGTTAGGGTTAGGGTTAGGGTTCTGCTTGGCCGATTGACTCCAAATTGACCACAAATGTCGGCGGTGCTGGCGGAAAGAAAAAAAAGCAGTTTTTATTGGATTCCGGTGGAATTTGTATTTTTGGTGAATATTTTAAAGAAAAAAGTGGCCATTTTTCATGAAAACCTCGGGCCATTTTTTCAATAGCTTCCAGGTCTTTGGACCGATTGATTCGAAATCGCTCCAAATGTGGTCCTATACCGGCTGAACGAGACACAGCAGTCCCTACCGGAATCCGGTGGAATTTGTATTTTTGGCGAATATTTTAGTGATAAGGACAGTGTTTCAGGAGACTGGCTTAAGGCTGGGGTTAGGGTTAGGGTTAGGGTTATGGGGGCTAGGGTTAGGGTTAGGGTTCCGCTTGGCCGATTGACTCCAAATTGACCACAAATGTCGGCGGTGCTGGTGGAAAGAAAAAAAAGCAGTTTTTTATTGGATTCCGGTGGAATTTGTATTTTTGGTGAATATTTTAAAGAAAAAAGTGGTCATTTTTCATGAAAACCTCGGGCCATTTTTTCAATAGCTTCCAGGTCTTTGGACCGATTGACTCGAAATCGCTCCCAAATGTGGTCCTATACCGGCTGAACGAGACACAGCAGTCCCCACCGGATTCTGGTGGAATTTGTATTTTTGGCGAATATTTTAGTGATAAGGGACAGTGTTTCAGGAGACTGGCTTAAGGCTGGGGTTAGGGTTAGGGTTAGGGTTAGGGTTCCGCTTGGCCGATTGACTCCAAATTGACCACAAATGTCGGCGGTGCTGGCGGAAAGAAAAAAAAGCAGTTTTTATTGGATTCCGGTGGAATTTGTATTTTTGGTGAATATTTTAAAGAAAAAAGTGGTCATTTTTCATGAAAACCTCGGGCCATTTTTTCAATAGCTTCCAGGTCTTTGGACCGATTGACTCGAAATCGCTCCCAAATGTGGTCCTATACCGGCTGAACGAGACACAGCAGTCCCCACCGAATTCCGGTGGAATTTGTATTTTTGGCGAATATTTTAGTGAAAAGCGACAGTGTTTCAGGAGACTGGCTTAAGGCTGGGGTTAGGGTTAGGGTTAGGGTTAGGGTTATGGGGCTAGGGTTAGGGTTAGGGTTCCGCTTGGCCGATTGACTCCAAATTGACCACAAATGTCGGCGGTGCTGGCGGAAAGAAAAAAAAGCAGTTTTTATTGGATTCCGGTGGAATTTGTATTTTTGGTGAATATTTTAAAGAAAAAAGTGGCCATTTTTCATGAAAACCTCGGGCCATTTTTTCAATAGCTTCCAGGTCTTTGGACCGATTGACTCGAAATCGCTCCCAAATGTGGTCCTATACCGGCTGAACGAGACACAGCAGTCCCCACCAGATTCCGGTGGAATTTGTATTTTTGGCGAATATTTTAGTGAAAAGGGACAGTGTTTCAGGAGACTGGCTTAAGGCTGGCATTAGGGTTAGGGTTAGGGTTAGGGTTATGGGGCTAGGGTTAGGGTTAGGGTTCCGCTTGGCCGATTGACTCCAAATTGACCACAAATGTCGGCGGTGCTGGCGTAAAGAAAAAAAAGCAGTTTTTATTGCATTCCGGTGGAATTTGTATTTTTGGTGAATATTTTAAAGAAAAAAGTGGCCATTTTTCATGAAAACCTCGGGCCATTTTTTCAATAGCTTCCAGGTCTTTGGACCGATTGATTCGAAATCGCTCCCAAATGTGGTCCTATACCGGCTGAACGAGACACAACAGTCCCTACCGGATTCCGGTGGAATTTGTATTTTTGGCGAATATTTTAGTGATAAGGGACAGTGTTTCAGGAGACTGGCTTAAGGCTGGGGTTAGGGTTAGGGTTAGGGTTATGGGGCTAGGGTTAGGGTTAGGGTTCCGCTTGGCCGATTGACTCCAAATTGACCACAAATGTCGGCGGTGCTGGCGGAAAGAAAAAAAAGCAGTTTTTATTGGATTCCGGTGGAATTTGTATTTTTGGTGAATATTTTAAAGAAAAAAGTGGCAATTTTTCATGAAAACCTCGGGCCATTTTTTCAATAGCTTCCAGGTCTTTGGACCGATTGATTCGAAATCGCTCCCAAATGTGGTCCTATACCGGCTGAACGAGACACAGCAGTCCCTACCGGAATCCGGTGGAATTTGTATTTTTGGCGAATATTTTAGTGATAAGGGACAGTGTTTCAGGAGACTGGCTTAAGGCTGGGGTTAGGGTTAGGGTTAGGGTTAGGGTTAGGGTTCCGCTTGGCCGATTGACTCCAAATTGACCACATATGTCGGCGGTGCAGGCGGAAAGAAAAAAAAGCAGTTTTTATTGGATTCCGGTGGAATTTGTATTTTTGGTGAATATTTTAAAGAAAAAAGTGGCCTTTTTTCATGAAAACCTCGGGCCATTTTTTCAATAGCTTCCAGGTCTTTGGACCGATTGACTCGAAATCGCTCCCAAATGTGGTCCTATACCGGCTGAACGAGACACAGCAGTCCCCACCAGATTCCGGTGGAATTTGTATTTTTGGCGAATATTTTAGTGAAAAGGGACAGTGTTTCAGGAGACTGGCTTAAGGCTGGGGTTAGGGTTAGGGTTAGGGTTCCGCTTGGCTGATTGACTCCAAATTGACCACAAATGTCGGCGGTGCTGGCGGAAAGAAAAAAAAGCAGTTTTTATTGGATTCCGGTGGAATTTGTATTTTTGGTGAATATTTTAAAGAAAAAAGTGGCCTTTTTTCATGAAAACCTCGGGCCATTTTTTCAATAGCTTCCAGGTCTTTGGACCGATTGACTCGAAATCGCTCCCAAATGTGGTCCTATACCGGCTGAACGAGACACAGCAGTCCCCACCGGATTCCGGTGGAATTTGTATTTTTGGCGAATATTTTAGTGAAAAGGGACAGTGTTTCAGGAGACTGGCTTAAGGCTGGGGTTAGGGTTAGGGTTAGGGTTAGGGTTCCGCTTGGCCGATTGACTCCAAATTGACCACAAATGTCGGCGGTGCTGGCGGAAAGAAAAAAAAGCAGTTTTTATTGGATTCCAGTGGAATTTGTATTTTTGGTGAATATTTTAAAGAAAAAAGTGGCCTTTTTTCATGAAAACCTCGGGCCATTTTTTCAATAGCTTCCAGGTCTTTGGACCGATTGACTCGAAATCGCTCCCAAATGTGGTCCTATACCGGCTGAACGAGACACAGCAGTCCCCACCGGATTCCGGTGGAATTTGTATTTTTGGCGAATATTTTAGTGATAAGGGACAGTGTTTCAGGAGACTGGCTTAAGGCTGTGGTTAGGGTTAGGGTTAGGGTTAGGGTTATGGGGCTAGGGTTAGGGTTAGGGTTCCGCTTGGCCGATTGACTCCAAATTGACCACAAATGTCGGCGGTGCTGGCGGAAAGAAAAAAAAGCAGTTTTTATTGGATTCTGGTGGAATTTGTATTTTTGGTGAATATTTTAGTGAAAAGGGACAGTGTTTCAGGAGACTGGCTTAAGGCTGGGGTTAGGGTTAGGGTTCCACTTGGCCGATTGACTCCAAATTGACCACAAATGTCGGCGGTGCTGGCGGGAAAAAAAAAAGCAGTTTTTATTGGATTCCGGTGAAATTTGTATTTTTGGTGAATATTTTAAAGGAAAAAGTGGCCATTTTTCATGAAAACCTCGGCCCATTTTTTCAATAGCTTCCAGGTCTTTCGACCGATTGACTCGAAATCGCTCCCAAATGTGGTCCTATACTGGCTGAACGAGACACAGCAGTTCCCATTGGATTTTAGTGGAATCTCTTTTTTTCATGAATATTTTAAAGAAAAATCATCATTTTTAGCGAATACACCACCTGATTTTTTCAATAGCTCCCAGGTCATTTGAGCCATCGACTCAAAATCAATGACCAAATGTCTTGTTATACTGGTAGAATGAGACACAAATGTTTTTATTGGATTTTAGTGGAATTTCTTTTTTTCATGAATATTTTAAAGAAAAATCAGCCTTTTTAGCAAATACACTGCCCAATTTATTCAATAGCTCCGAGGTTATTTGAGCCATTGACTCAAAATCAATGGCAAAATGTCTTGTTATACTGGTAGAATGACACACAGCTGGCTGTTTTTATTGGACTTCAGTGGAATTTCTTTTTTTCATGAAAAATCAGGAAAATCAGCATTTTTCATGAATACGTTCAAGATACAAGATTCAAGATTCAAAGATTTATTTGTCATATGCAATTGTACAAGTACAGCATCAGTGAAATGAAATTGCAACCAGTCCGTCAACTGTGCAAAAAATAGTGCAACTAGAAAATTAAATTTAAATAAGAAAATAAAACTGAAAAAGAGAATAAAATAACAGACTTACTTTTAAATATAATATATATATATATATATGTATATATATATATATATACACACACACACACACACACATATATACACACACACATATTACAATCAAGAAATAGATATAAATAAGAACAAGACCAAACTATTCACAGAAAGACCGTATGCAAAGTAGCAGGGTGTGTATGCATGTGTGTGATATATGGGCTGTGTCTCAATTCAGGGGCTGCATCCTTCAAGGATGCGGCCTTTGCGGCCCACAAAGGCCGGGTCCTTCAGAGAGACCTTCGAAGACCTCGTCCACCGTTGTGAAATGGGACGGTCTAGCCTTCGGAGCATTAGGATAGTAGCGGTGCGTCCTCCAAAAAGAGGGAAGGGCAGGCTGCATTTGTGGGCTGCATTTGAAGGAGCCTTCCAATTGGGACAGCCTTCGCGCGGCGTTGTGACGTAAGTGGCCTTCAAATGCGCCCTTCGAAGGATGCAGCCCCTGAATTGGGACACAGCCATGGTGTGTTTGCTGAATGTGTGTTATGTTCGTTTATGGGAGTCTATTGACCGAATGGCCTGAGGGAAGAAGCTCCTCCTCAGACACTCAGTCCTGGCCATGACACTGCATAATGCGCTTGCCAGAAGGCAGCTTCACAAACAGTTCACGGTCCGGGTGGTGAATGTCTGTCATGATCCTGGTCGCTCTGGACCTGCAGTCATTTTTTTAAATAGCTTCCAGGTCATTTGACCCATTGACTCAAATTCAATGCCAAAATGTCTTCGTGTACTGGTTGAATGAGACACACCACTTTTTATTGGATTTCAGTGGAATTTCTTTTTTTTATGAATATTTTAATGAAAAGTCACCATTTTTCATGAATATGTCAGTCGTTTTCTTCAATAGCTTCCAGGTCATTTTACCCATTGACTCACACTCAATACCGAAATGTTTTCTTACACTTGATGAATAACACACATCTGTTTTTATTGGAAATTCTATTTTTCATGAATTCTTTTTTGAAATATTGGCATTTCTTTTCAATAGCTTCCGGGTCATTTGACACATTGACTAACATTCAATATAGAAATTTCTTCCTATACTGGTTGAATGAGACATACCTGTTTGTATTGAATTTAAGTGACAGACATTTAAATTTAAAACAAATATGTTTTAATGCAAAAACAAATTTTTGGGGGACAAATAAGACATACCTGTTTTAATAACATTTCACTGCTTCTTCTATTTTATATGAATATTCATTATGAAAAATCAACATTTCTTTTCCATTTCTTTTCGCTTCCATTTCATGTGACCCAGTGACTGCAAACCAATGTCGAATTTGGTCACTATAGGACACACCTCTTTTTAATGAATTGTACTGCTTCTTCTATTTTAAATAAATATTTTTATCAAAATTCAGCAGTTATTTTTAAATAGCTTATCATCGTCATGTAACCCAATGATTCCAAACCAATGCCAATTGTATCACTAAATGGGACAAATAAGACAAATCTCTTTTTATTACATTTTACTCATAATTCTCCTGACAATAAACAAACATACTCATATTATGCTTCTCCAAACTGTAAACCATAACCGATGTTCAGTTTGCTACAACCACTTTGCCATGTTGATGTGTCCCATGTGGCCTGTGTAGTGATAAAAGTGAGTCATTTGGTCACATGACATGGAAGCAATTGCAAAGAAATTTTTAATAATACATTTTCATATAAAATAGAAGAAAAAGTAAAATTTAATAAAAACAGGCGTGTCTTATTTGTCCCATTTAGTAATACAATCCAGCATTGGTTTGGAGTCACTGGGTCACATGACATGGAAGCTATTGTAAAAAACAAACAAACATTGTTTTAAAAAAATATTTTTACAAAATGAACACATTAGCAATCAAAATAAGTGTGCTACATAAAATCAGTTTAGTATTTTTATATGTATTTTTAAATATATTTCTTTATCATAATTTTCGCTAATATCATCAAGTCAGCATGAAGAAACAATAGGCTCGTTCGAGATGAACTGCGCCTCGCCTGGAAGGTGGACGAGACCAGGCGGCAGCAGCAGGGGGTGGTGACAAAAAGCTGCAGTCCAGTCGGACAGTTTCCAGCCGCCATCAAAGAATATACAGGAAGTCACAGAAACATTTACATCCCGTTAGAGCCATCTGTAGGCTACCTGTAGTTTGCAGAACACGTTCGGATAGCTATGGCTGAAGAAATTGCGTATGCACTGTCATTTATAAATCATACAATCCCTAAATTTAAGAAATTGAACTACTGAATTAACAGTCCAAACGTTCTCACAGCTACATATATAGGCGACACTTGGGGAGGACAAGCAGCAAAGGTTTCTTATAATCTTTATTTAGTGATGTATTTATATTTGTAATTATATACAGTATATATGTGGGAATATGTGCGTGTCTGGCATTGTATTCTATCCTTTGTTCTTTTTGTCTGCCTTGTAAAGCACTGATTGCTCGTTCTGATAAGTGTTATATGTGTATAAATAACCTTTATTATTATTATTATTATTATTGTTATTATCAACCACACAAAATATGTTTGTTAACAGATTAAACCTTCATTGCACAACATGAGATTCATATAATCTAGCATTAAATATAACAATTACACAGAAAATTAGGATTTTCGACAAAACGTAGTGTTTGTAGTCCTAACTAAGAGCCAATCAGCTCTTTGATCAGGCGACAGCCAGGCGTTTCCCATCATGCCCTGCGGTCTTGCAGTCGGTGGAGAGCAACTGCGGCACCTGGCTCTAAAAACTGCGGCCGCCTTGATCTCGTGAGGTTATCGTTGCCGGCGCGTGCATGACGTCAGAGTAAGTCGGGATCAAGTCGGACACAAATCTAACCGGCATGCATTGTGCGGTGGTCGCCGGTGATCGATTCTGCGCAGGCCTGGCTCATCTCGAACGAGCCTATTGTTTTTGTGTAAATCAAACAAACAATAGGGTAATTTGTTGATGGTCCCTAAGTCAGCCTCCAGTGCAGCGCGAGGTTCTGGGAGGCGAGCTAACCGTCCTCCTGCTGCCAACACTGGGTCAAACTGAGTAAGAGACGCCGTTGGGTGTCTCCGGGGTTAATGTCTGTCGAATATCCAACCTTAAACTAACTTCAAGCCTAAAACTAACTTCACTAATTCCCAACATTATTTTTCAAAAAAAAATTCAACACCATCCATGCACAACCATGTATGAAACTCTTGTAGAAAAATAATACATTTCCTTTATTTATTTGGTTTAAAAGTTGTCGAAATTAAACTTTATTGAGTCTAAAAGATCCCGGAATCAGTCAATAATTGATTCATCAAGTGTACATTTTTAATTACAGACTGTAACCTTGCCTAATGTTGCCAGAACCTCCAAATTCCTAGAAAAAAAAGAGCACATGACCTCAATATCCTCAATGGCAGTGGTGGATAGAGTACTGAAAATCTATTCTCAAGTTTAAATTAAATTATTCAAGAAAAATTAAAATTACCATTTAAGTAATCCACTCAAAGTAAATAAAGTACCGGTGGTAGCTACTATGGCACGGTTCAGGATCAGATTTAATGCAAACATCCATAAGACCATGAAGACAAACTACCCTACACTTCGAAAAAAGGGAGACCGAATACTTAATGTTATAATTTAATTTAATGTTGAATGAAGTACAGAAAATATAGAGTACAATCAAATGAAACGAGCTGTACTGAAAAAGACACAAAAACATGATTCCCGTCAACTAAATTATGTTATTAGTAGCTCTCCCATATGAACATAACCTTACAAGTAAACTAATAAAATATTAAACTAATAGCTATGGAATCATCCTTCTGAGAGTAACAAAATAAAGATTTGGTCATTTGGAGTGCAGTGCCCCAGAAAATGACAAGAGGCTCTGCTTAGCTGTGTTTGCACATCAAACAGAGAAAACTATACCCATACACAAAGTCTCACTCACTCACTCACTCACTCACACACTCACACACTCACTCACTCACACACTCACACACTCACACACTCACACACACACACAGCTTAAGACCCCCCAAAAACCTTTGGATTGGTCTCAGCTAGACATGTAAATCATTATTTAAACTCAGTTTATGAAAGAAAAATCCTCCAATTTAATTAATCCATGTAGTTATTTTCTAGTACACAATTTATGGCCTACAGATATGCAACCCTTGCACCAAGAGACCCCCAAATGAGCTGCATGGTGAAAATGTTTGCTGGCAGAAAATACTTTGCAATTAAAGGTACATTGTTGGGTTGTCCCAAAAATTCAGCGTTAAACATTGAAGATATTTAGAGGAATGTGATGTTCAGTCTTGTGGATCGCAACAATTGTTTACCTTCTTTTCTCACAGCCAGTTGGAAAATACTCTTTATAAAGACAGTATTATGTACCTTTCACCCATAAACAGTGTTTTTACGCAGAAGCAGAATAGATCTACGTGGGTCAGAAATAAAGAGAAAATATCACTATATAATGCTCTGAATGAAATACTGACTGACCCTTTTATTTAGCATTAATCTGAAAGAATGTAAAAATGGAAAGTAAAGGACAAGTCGCATTTTAAACAGTAAAAAATTAATTGTGATATAAAGAGCCTAACAGTATTTTAGGTACATTTGTTCTGAGCAGTTCAAGGTTTCACTCAAGCTGTATTTTAAGGACAAGTTGTCCTACTGCACATTGAGTTCATGTGAACTGCTACAAGCCTGATAAAAAGAGAAGAAGAAGGGTGTAATATGCAGTTCTACACTCTAATATGGCTCAAGGATAAGTATGACCATACAGTGTTATCTCAACAGATACACCCATCCTGCCCTCTGCTGGAGGACTAGAGTATGGACTCCGGATACTCCAGATATTGTAACTGTTACACTATTTGCACAAGGAGCTAGGGAAGAAATAGAGATACCCCATGGCAATAATGTGACGGCTTAAATTTTGTGGTTGAATTTGGTTGAAATTTTATAAAACATGTTTCAGGCTACAATGCAGAATTAAGGCAGCAATGCCACTTTCATTTGAGTCACAGAGAAAAATGTTTTGCAGTTTCCTTTGTAATGATGGGGGTTATACTGTAGCTCACATGTGAAAACAGGGTAAGATGAGGATCCTTTCCCCACAGGAAAGTAATGACTAGAGGCTGTGGGTTGACGCCTTCCCTGCTCTTAGGGTGTCCTCTGTGTGACATCATTTCACACACCAAATTACCTCTAGGTGAGGGGCACCAGTGGGCGCTCTCCCCTGCCTCCAAGGTCAGGGTGAACGACCACTGATGCCCATTCGCCAAAGAGTGCAGAAGCAGAAAGAGAAACATGCAAGGTTGTCTTCAAGTACAGCAGTCCTTCAGTGATTCAAACTCTCATAATGTTAGACATGCATACTCACACTCTCATTTTCTGTCTCTCTCTCTCTCTCTCTCTCTCTCACACACACACACACACAAACACACACAGATATTTTCACATCTTCATTTCCCAAAACTGCCAAAATTAGCGAAGGCATCTTGTTTGGGTGGAACCATGGCTGGGCTGATGGAGTGTGTGAGGCCCATCCCTACTCCTGGCACTCCCATGCCAGCCATACCACCCATCATCACTGGAGTGGCCATGCCCATATTCATGCTCATGTTCATTCCCATCATGCCTTGATTTGCAGGAATTCCCCCCATCCCCATGGTACCCGTGGTCATTGAAGGGGGCATATTTGCTGCCAGGGAGGCTGGCATGCCAGTTGCCATCGATGCAGGCATGGCCATCGTCATGGCATTGCCTGCCATCATGGGATTGGCTGGTGGTCTTATGGGTGTCACGTGGGGCGGGGAGCTGAGGTTCAGTCCTCCAAAGTTCTGGGCCAGCAGATTGACGGGAGGCACTCCTGCACAGACACATGTGAGCAGAGACAGTTAATACACTTGGGTTATAAAGCTTTATAATATGTCACAGTTTGGTCATTTTTGTCAGATATTTTAATTACACTGACCAGACTAATTTAAGTAAGGTAGATTTCAAAATACTTTCTTGACAGTGACCTGTCTCACTAAAGAGCTGGAGTTGTAAGGTTCATCAACTTACATTTAAGACTTATTTTTAATACCACATAGAATGCAATTTAAAACCTATTTCACAGTCAAACCAGCCCAAGTATGAAAAATGCCAATGAAAACTAGTAGGGATAATATGGCATAGAATTATTAGACTTTTAAATGAAATTAACGACTTTTGACCTTTTTAATACCATTGAAGGCCTTTTTTTGAGAAATGTAATCAGTGCTTTTTAGTTCTTTTCAAGGCCTGCAGATACCCTGCATATATAGACTCACTTTCAGTATTAAATGCACACAGAAAATTGACATGATACCTTGTTGCTGGATGATATTGTTGAGTGTGGGCGGTGTCTTCGTGGGGTTGAGGCCTGCTGACAGGAAGTCCAGGCTGATGTTGACAGAGGGGTCAGACCAGGTCGAACCTAATGACCCCTGACCTCCAACACCAACCTTCTGCTGTTGGCCTATGGCCTGCTGAGTTGGCATGCCTCCCAAGCTCTGAAATAGATTATAAATATTTTATACTTTGATAAATACACAAAGAGTAATTTCTGACATATAGACTATGGTACCATGGTATATTCAACAACAATTGACAGCCTTAAATTGGATTACAATGCTTAATATTATTATTTTATATATGATATAAAATTGGATCCATATTTACCACATTTTTGATTTATTTGGCAACACTGCTGAATGTTTGGGTCATAACTTTTAACATTTTCATTGCACTATTAATTTGGACTATTTAACAATGTTATACATATTCTTTCATGAAAAATGTGTTCTTTACAACAACTAGACCAGACGAACAAGGCTTTCCTTTGATGTGCACCATTCCTACCTGTTGAGAGCGAGAAAGAGGCATTGTGGGCATAGCAACAGATGCTCCTGGCGTCGCCCCTCCCAGAGAGAAAGTCAAGCTCTGAGAGGCACTCAGTGTTGTATGTGGATTGGTTAGTTGATGATTAACTCCTCCCATCAGGTCAAAGAGCTCGGCGGAAGGTGGGACAGGGGCGGGATTAGAGGCTGTGGGTGACTGCACGCTGCCAAACAGGTCGGTGACGGGCTGGGAGGGACCAGAGCTAGACGAAGTTGGTGGGTTCGCTGAGAAGGCATTCCAGTCTCCAAATTCTCCGTTTCCATTGGATGAAGGAGCAGCTGGACACAAGAGATCAGTAATTATGTTTGGTATTATTGTAACTTTAATCTTGACAGGAGCTACTTGACTACTTCACTGTGTACTAAAATTTAAATTCATTAATAATAAAAAATCCACGATAAAAAAAGACATCTAAAAACAGTGTGTACAACTTAGCTCTTTTCTCATGATCACCCTGGTCGGAAATTATTGACAGTATATTTCAGTAGGTTTCGCATATAACCTGTTCGGTCTTGGTTTTAAGGGTTTGCCCAGTCAGTACAGTCAATCGAACCCTGGTGCGAGCCAAACAACTGCACCAACAACATCGATCAATCCAGTCAGAAGCAGTTATTTCACAGTGATACCCCCCAGCATTTTGCTGTACAAAGACAGGTCTTTTTTGATCTATTACTATCTGTCTGTCATTATCTGGAACATATTGTCAATTTGTCCAATCAATGAGTTTCCCTTTCAGTCTGTATAACTTCATGTTCACTCCTCTGGGTTCATAAAAAGCTAGTGTGGACATGAGCCGGACCACAGCTAAAATACAGTAATGTATCTTCTTTTCTCTTGGCCAAATGAACTGAACTACAGGTGTGAAAACACTCTAAGGTGAGAAAAGCAATAACAAGTGTACCAGTGGAGGTTGGGAGGCTGGCAGAGGCCGCAGGCGAAGAGAAGTCGGCAAAGCCACCAATGAGGTCTGAACTTCCACCTGGATGGACGAACACACACAGACACATGTATTTACACAAAATCTAGAACAACCACCACGGCCTTCCTTTTTTTCCTTGTGTGTAAAGGTTTGAAGATACCTGCTGTAGTGCTCTGATTGGGTGAAGGATCAATCACTAACAGGTCAGCGAGGCCGCTACTGGAAGATTGCCTGACTGATGACTAAAGAGAGGAGCAGAGAGAGAGATCTTGATTTAATGCATACTGCTGAAAATGTATCTAACATCTGGAGAAGTGTGACTGTCTGTGTGAGTACCTTCTCCTCTGGGCTCTTGTCTCCAGTGTAGTGAGCTGCAGCACCCAGGTCCAGAGTCTTGCTGTTTGTTGCTCCACTGCGTTTCCGCGTGGTGGTGGTTGTGGTTTCTGTTGCTTGTGTGATCTGGATGCTCTTCGTGGTGACAGTTTCTTCCTCATCTTTGAACTCAAGGGTTTCCTGCCTACCGTTTCTTGATGCTCGGTCCTCCTCGTTGTCACTATGGCAACCAGAAGAAAGACATATGTAGAAAGCAGCACACAGGAGATTTTGCTATTAACTGTATTAACCTGCTTTAAAATTTTTGTCTGTGTGTCTTTGGTTACATAATGGATAATCCAAGACACAATGGTTCAAAGATTATTTAACACATGAAGTATCTGATGTGCAACACGTGGGTGACTCTTTGCATCATTTTATTTTTGTTTTATGATTCTAAGTAAAAAAAAAGGAAACCAGCTAGCTATTGCAATATCAGCCCCAATATGCGCAACCAAGGATGCATGTAGCAACTTTCTATTTTAAAACAAGCATTCACAAGCATGCGTATGTAGACAATGTTTACCTGATTCTGTCGGGTGAGTCGTCTCGTTCCTTTTTTCTGAACTTGTTGAGCGTGTCGTCGATAGTGCTGCCTATTTTGTCACTGATCTCTCCAAGCTTCTCACTAAAGGGGAAAGCTCCTCTGCTCTTATCCCAGTCCTCATCCCACTTACTCCGATCCAACTCGGTGGCTGGACAGAAAAGGACAAAGAGACATAAAGAGAGATTTATAATTGATAAAATACAATAAACATTACACTAAAAGAAAAAATAAGATTAGATCTGCTGCAAATTATTATGTCAATATTTGTTTGATTAATCTTTTGCTCTACAAAATTAAAAGTTAAAAGTCAAACATCAAAAGATACACAGTTTACAATTATATAATTGTTGAACTCTAATTTCAAAGAAAGTGGGATGAAGACCACCTGCAAAGCAGGACTGGATCAATAGGAACTTTACTTAATGTGATTTGTCTTTTTAGTTTTAATCATTTATAGAGCTAATCAATAAACCAATATTTTGAATTCCTTGTTCGAACAGGCAATTCAAGTTTGACTTTTAATACACATTCAAAAGAGCTCATGCTTGCTTTACACAATATTCTTTCTATAATACATTTCAAATCCTATGGGTGAAGTTATATCATCATTTTAATCCCCATCTGACTCGAGCTGTCGAAGGACATGAAGTGAATTACTTACAGTTCTTAATGCTCCCTCCTCCTCCTCCTCCTCCTCCCACTCCTCCTCCTCCCATACTGTCAGAGGAGACTCCAATGTATTTATCTTTGTTCTTCTTTGCCTTCTTCCTCTCCTCTCTCAGTCTGTCATCGTCCTGGACGAACTCCACCATCTCCTTCACCTTCTGACGCACATTGATGCCCTGATCCTTACCATTTTCATCTGGAAGGACACACACACACACACACACACAGAAAATTAAAACAGGAGGGCTACTGGCCAGACTTCTATGACATTTGCTGTTGATAGTAATTTTAGTGACAAGATGACTTTTAATCCAGTGCAACTGACCCGGGTCAAAAATCGGGTTTTCCATGAAATTTGCAGAGATATTCATGTTTTTTAGAGTATTAACAGGTATGTTGAAGTATGTTTTGGATATTTTCTCAAGAAATACAATCAGGCTAAAATTTCTACTTGTACACAATCATTCAAATTGACAAATAGTCATTAAATGTTACGAGCATACTGTATCAATGCTGCCTAGGGAATTATCCCATTTTCTATCTTGGTTAATCAGCAATATTTCTGATTGAGTTCAAGTTTAACCAATAAAAAAATGGCTAATTTTCATTAAGACACTCACCAATGAAGTGGTAGTTTTCTAGAGATCGCAGGTCGTAGATGTGTTCTCTGGCGCTGGTGACGACTCTTTCAGACCCATTCCTGATTAGATAGGCTAGCAGCAGTAAAGCCTGCAGAGGGAGAAAGAGAAAAAGAGAGATAGAAAGAGATGGAGTTAGAGACATGATTAACTCTAGGGAGATGTAGTCAGCATTGCTCAATGAGAAATAATCTATCCTAAAAAAAGTTAAAAGTCCGTTCTGTTTTACTGTACTTCAAGTGAAATTTGTTTTTGTTTTCCAACAGTTTCCCTGCCCTGAGTCACGTCTGCTCTCTTAAACTCAGCCTAATTCCTAAAATCCAAACTCAGTCTTAAGGAAAGATAAAGGAAGGAACCAAGAAATTGCCTCAATACAGCAGAGAATCAAACTGATTCACTTTTCCTTCTGAAATCAGTCCACCTCTCATGTTTAATCATACAGGCACAAAGAAGCACCAAGACTGAGAACAGAGCTGCACAGCACAGACACAACACCGGCACACCTGCTAACCCGAGTGTAACAATACCTTGTAGACTCGTCTCCAGTTCTTCTTGTTGTCTTTCAGCATCCTGGTCCACAGCATGTTCATCACCTCTGGGAACTGTTCATACATGAAGGTAGATCTAAACACACAAACACAATCACATAGTCACAAAGATTATAATGCTGGAAAAACCACACAGGTAAACCAAAGCATAATCAGGTCTAGTGTACAGAAATAGTCTTTCTTATTTGTCCTTGATAAAGCATCATGTATGGGTGTGTAATGACCCAATACAGTGTATCTGCTGCCTAAGTGATATGCATTTACTTGACATACAGTAACCATGTGTGTATGTGTTACACATACTTGGCTATTTCTCCCATCAGTTGTCCGGAGGGTCCCCAGGGGTCATCATTGGTGGCCTCCCTCACCTTGGACTCGATCTCTGAGTAGTTCATTACCACATTGGTGCTGTTGATAGAAACAAATATTTTCTACATAAATTACGTGCATTCAAATATTTGTTTGCCATCAATATTTCAAACACGTATGTGGCTTTTCCTCCTTATCTTTCTGCTTACTTACTGTAAACACAATGCTTATTAGGAGGTTATGTTTTCACCTGTGTCTGTCTGTCTGTTTCTTTCTTTGTTTGTTTGTCAGCAAGATTAGGATGGAGGATGGGCCTCGACCCAGAACACACCACATTAACTTTTGCTTCAGAAAAGGGACAGAACCAGTCACTTTCTTTAACATTGCAAGAGGGTATTTTTTCAACATTTTTGTTAATTTCCCAGGGAATAATGCATGGATCTTGATGTAAAAAAAATCTGGTGTATTTAGGTAGCTGATATCTAAGAGTCAGTACTATTTGGTCTATAGTATATAAAGGGGACTGTTGGTGGAGGCATGCGCTCTGAATGCCATTCTAGTTATTCCATTTTTGGTCAGTCGGTCTTGCTGCAAATGTTCAAATCAGCAAATAATTCTCTTCACACTCTACTCATCACATTTCCAAAGGTCACGCAGACCAAAACACGATTTGAAACCCACACATTCACATATTTACAGAGCTTAACACAAGGGCGACTACCAAATGACAATCTCTCTGGCTAGCAGAGCATCATCATCATCATCATATCTCACCTCTACACACACTCTCTGCACATTGTGTGTTTATGAGTGAGTTATTACAAACAGCACACACTCAAGCTCAGTATAACTGCGGAGAACAGGATTATCACAATAACTATATTCATGCATGTGTCATACACACAGCACACACTGAAATCGAGTAAGACAAGGAGAATCCCAGCTCACTGAATAATGAATGACAGCTTTCTAAAAGCCTCCGTTCTGACCAATGCGCTTCAGAGGACAGACATTCACGTGCACAAACAAGCATAGTTAGTTGAGCAGGGTGTGTATATCCATCTGTGTGCATGTGCGTGTGTACAACAGAGGTAAACACAGCCAAACCTCCCCATGAGCAATGTCTGCTTGCTTCCTGCCCTCTTTGTTTTTTGTGGGCTCACCTGCTGCTGTGTTTGTTTCCTGTGTGTGTTTGTTGTCTCTCTGAATGGGCATGGCTTGCTCTGCAGACCCCTGGCTAAAAAAACACAGCCAAAGCACTGCAGCTGAAGCACACCTCTTTCTCTCCGCCATGACTCTCTCTTACCTACTGCCTCTTTACCCTGTCATTCACCCCATTTTCCCAAATTCCTATCTCTTCCACTTCATTTTTTCTTCTGTTTTATCTCCTGCTCCTCACCAGTTTTCAATCCTGTCATCACTCTCTTCCTCAGCAGTTGCTCTCTTTCCCTTCCCTTCCTCTCTGTCTCATTCTCCTCTGAGCTCTGCCACCCTCGCAGCAAAAGGAGAGTAAGAGGCATCTGTACATTACAGGAGCTGCCTTTGACTGTGTTATTGTCAGCAGATAAGACAGACACAGACAGGGAGAGTTCCATAATAGCGTGACTCTTAATCTGCAGGAAAAGCGAGGCCGCCGCTGCCAGCTCTGTTGAGGTAGATCAATAATAGAGTGTATTCATCATGCCCAGTCAGGCACAACCAACAGCTGACGGGAGCTGGTGTCTATTACTCCATCTAAAGCTCTGCTGAGCTCTCCGTCTGTGCTACTTAGATATATTCTCTCTTCTTATCTTCTTTCTTTGGTCTCTTCACTCATCTCTCCTTCATACACTTTATTCCATCTACTTCCTCTTTCTTCCTTATCGCATTTGTCATATAATTGGTCCTATAAAAGGCAGAGCCAACTGGAGAAAGCAGTGTCTCAAACTGTGAGCAGACAGTCAAAGTAAAATATGACTTTTTCATCTTAGTATCCTTACTTTGAATGTGTTTTCACCATGCATTTGAAAATGTAAATGTGGAAAATAGAGATGTGATGTGCAAAATACAAAAACCAAACACCTCCTCTTCTATACCATCACTTTTATCTATGTTTAAAGAGGCATAGAGAGAAAAATATATGCAAGATGCCATCAATCTTCCTAAAAATAAAGATGCATTTCGTATGGCACAAGCATACCAAACTGTACCCTCCTTGTCACTGTAGTGTTTTTCTTTAGCATTTTTCCAAGGTTTTAGTGTTGTGTGGATACAGTAAGTACAGTACACTTTGAGTTAATACAGCTCCCACACAGTATGTATGTACTGTAAGCCTGCATTTAACCTTAGAAATGCACGTGCACATTGACAACCCACAGGGAGCTGAAATCTCCAACATTTAATTAACCAAAAACACAGAAAAAAAACTGGATAGTTGAAAGGAATGAATACATATTAACAAAAGATCACAAAACTGTAACAAAATGAGTTGTAAAACCTTATAATGTTAATGCGGTGACAGTGAACTTTAAATTATTTGCAACTAAACTATAAAAGAGAATCAACCACAACCAAAAACAGCTTCTTCTACATTCGATTGAGGCTTTTTTATTGAGTGCAACTTGTGTGCTTTTAAATTAAACACGTTTTTTTTCTGTTGTGAGGATGATTGCATGAAACAGGGTATGCACTGATCTGTAGCTCTATAATCTATATAAAGCACTTGATACAAAAAATAAATAATACAACTACACAAACAACTTTTTAACAGCCAAGGTGTTGCCTGACACAGAAATGCGATTATGATATATAATCAGCAGGTTTACTTAAGTTATCTCAATTAAATCTGCTTGATAAAGCCAGGATTTTTTGCAACAGTGCAGATTGTTGTGTGTTCGGCTTTTACTCAGCAAAGTTATTCATGTAATTTCGTCTGCCTCCTGGAGCAGACAGGACAGGAAGCTGTTGTTCTCCCTCCTCCTGGGTTACAGTAAAATACCCATTGCACATTACACTTGTAACAATAGATACCACAAAGACACACATCACAAACAAGCATGCGTTGTCTAGTGTTCAGACAGACAAAACAATGTGGGAGGCTGCAACACCAGCATTAGCTACTACAGTACGGTCTGTTTGGCTAACAAGCTTTGTTGTCTTGCTGCCCGGGACCATGGGGGCTTGGGCCTCGTTGGACCGGTGTAGCAATGTGCAACACTGTGAGACATGGTCGGATGCTAATTTGCATGCATCTTTACCATCCACATACAATTATCGAGCGGCTTGGCTTGCCATCGTTAGTGCCCCGCTTTCTAGTGGGGATATAGTGTTAAGTGAATGCATAGTGGAGGTAGCGGGCATCACCAGGGTGGGACAGGGCGTGATTCTGCAGCGGCATTCACAGAAACAGCACCCTGAGTCGACCTGGGTTAGCAGTGCTAGCGGAATTAGCTAACTGGATAGCATTCGTTCTGGATCGGAAACAAATGAATTTCCAGTGTGTATATCGTATTTGTTCTCGCTTCTGCGGTACAGTGTGGAAAACATTCAATGGCAGATGGCATTGCAAAATAACACATTTCTGTTTATGCCACAAGGTTGAAGCTTGGCAGCTAGCCAGAGCTAGTCGGAGCTACCAGCTGAGGGGCTATCGCCGTGACGTCACGGCCCGTATCCTCTCCTCTGTCAGCGATAAAAGCTGCTGATGCTGCCCGGCTAAAGCCGCCTAGCTAGCCGGCTAGCTTGGAAGCCACTTAGCGGTTAAGCTAGTACACACAGCTCCACCTGCGCCCTGGTACTCACGCTTTGTCCACCAGCTCTCTGACTTTCCACATATTCAGCATCTCCGCACGCGGGCTCGCCGCCTCGATACTGCGTCGCCCCCGCGTCTCTACGCCCGACAAGACAGGTGGTATCCGGTTACCGACGGCAGTCCCCCCTGCTCCTCGATGAGCTCCGTTAGTACAGCGGCCGCTGCGGTTAACGGACCGGCCCCAGTTGCTACGGAAACGTCGTCGTCTGCCTACGTCACCGAAACGTCGAGATGTGCCCTCGCTCGCGGACTGATATTCGTGTTTTGTAAAGAAATCGCTCACTTGTTTGTCTGTTTTTTGTGTACAAGAACATATTTTGCAATAATGTGCACAATTGTCTGTGTAGAAAAAATGGTCAGACGCGTATTGAATGGAGATTATATGTTTACAACACGCTGGAAAACAATGCCTGTTTTTTAAATTACATTTTTGGTAAATTCCATATTCTTAAAATGAAATGGTCTGATTAAAAAGCCCAACTTTAATATTTTGCTCAATGATATTTACATATAGGCCATTCCAACTCCCAACCAAACCTTCAAAACAAAACTCAGACTTTATACCAGACATATTTTTAAATGTATTAATCTCTTCCTCTTTTTGTTTTTTACTCAACGTCTAATTATTGCGGCACATCTTTTATTTTATTTTTATTTTATTTGTTGTTGTCTGTCTTGTTTTCTGACTGTAGAATAAAGTTGCTGGTTCTAACAAGGTGTTGTAAACTTGTTATATATTTGCTTTAATAAAGTTGATCAAATAAATCCTATGCATATTTATGAGCGTGAGGATGTTATTCGTTAAAGGTGCACTGTAGTTTTAGGGAAGACATTTTAATCAGGAGAGAAAGATCTTCATCGGCTGATTTTATTTAATGCCTGAACAAACTAAAAAAAACCAAACTTTTCTCTATTTCATTGCTGAATAAACAAACTGACCTTAAAGGAATAGTTCACTCTACAACGAAATTCAGTCATTATCGACTCACCCTCATGCTGATGAGAAGTCCGGTGTAGTTTCTTATTCCTCAAAGTGCAGCTGGAGACCCGCGGGGGTACCCTCCTGCAGCAAAAATCCATATAACGAGTGTCAATTGTGCCCGAGAGGAAAAGGTCCATAAAACTACACAAAAACTTTGTAATATTCCTCCATACTGCTCGTCCGCTGCAATCCAAGTGTCCTGAAGTGGCGACATCCAGAGTTTACTCGAAACGACGTCATTTAGTACATTTTTACAGCCTAAACAGTCACTATGCTATATCTGCCTGGAGGCACGCTCCGCGTTCACCTGAGTCTCCCTCACAGCGTTTGCACTACGGAAGCTGCGCCGGACAAGATCAACGAGACTCGCGATAGATACACACCGGTATTTACATCCAGCTATGAGTGTCAAAGTTTCAAATTACTAGTGCAGGCAGATCCCTCTTGTGTTTGTGTGTCGCTCGGTCGCTCACAGCAGAAAAAAGAAAAAGAATTTCCCCTTGTGGGATTAAAATAGTATAATAAATTAAAAATTAAAAAAAATCGCGAGTCTCGTTGATCTTGTCCGGCGCGGCTTCCGTAGTGGCTTCCGTTATCGGCTGTGAGGGAGACTCAGGTGAACGCGGAGCGTGCCTCCAGGCAGATATAGCATAGTGACTTTTTAGGCTAGAAAAATGTACTAAATGACTTCGTTTCGAGTAAACGCTGGATGTCGCCACTTCAGGACACTTGGATTGCAGCGGACGAGCAGTATGGAGGAATATTACAAAGTTTTTGTGTAGTTTTATGGACCTTTTCCTCTCGGGCACAATTGACGCTTGTTATATGGATTATTGCTACTGCCGGAGGGTACCCCCGCGGGTCTCCAGCTGCACTTTGAGGAATAAGAAACTACACCTGACTTCTCATCAGCATGAGGGTGAGTCAATAATGACTGAATTTTGTTTTAGAGTGAACTGTTCCTTTAAAGACAACACAATTTCATACTGTTTTACTGTGTTTATATGTGGCGGACCCTGCCACCTTTCTGTCTTCAAACAGTGTTCTGGGGACCTTATTTTCCTCTGAGAACAGCTTGTTTATTCAGTTATGGAAAAACATAACATAGTGCCCCTTTAAAGGATAAATATTGAATTTTATTCGTTTTAGTATTTTAAGAATAAAAAAAGGATCGTGGACAGAAAATGGTCCACAGGCAGACAGGTGTAGGTGAAACAGATTGGGTGTCTTGTTTCATCTGTGTGTTTGGTATAATAGTATACAAACTATATTTCGCTTCAGCTGATGTGTCTTTTCCTAGTTTCATACACTGTGCTCTGTTTTTTAAAAGGTTGCTTTTGCTTCATTTATCAGCTTTACAAAGTGTGGTGTGATCCTTTGGAATGATCATGTGCTTTCTCTCATAGTATATTTTATTATCATTTCATAGTGCACCAACTAATATCATACATACAAGACAAAACAGAAATATAGGCTATTAACAATAACACCTCTCCTCCATCCCAGTTTTTAGGGGTTCTGTGTAACTTCTGTGTTGTGTTGGAAGCCAGTTGTTAGTTTATGCTAGTGGAGTCCATTTCTAAACTAAAGTTAGCTACTGTTTGCGGAGCGGTGAGAGGAACTGAGAGGATAAAGTCACAACCTTTGGACTGTCGCTGAAATATCCAAAAAAAAAAAAAGAAAGAAATCCACAGTAAAGCAGCATTAAATAACTTTAAGGCAACTTGTAGGCAACCGAGAGAGATGGAGAATGTCTCATTTTCCACGTCACGTTACAATCTGCCCCTTTAAATTTGACAGAAAAATGTAGCCTGCTGTTGTTTTGTCTGCTGCCCTCATGATGTCAAACCTGGCCAACTAATTTAATTGCATTTTGGCAGCCTTTATGGCACTGTAGAGTGTTTTCTCTACTGGAAGGGCATCATAGCCAATGATCACAAGGGTGAAAAGGATGAAGATGTAAAAAAAGGGAAATAAGGCAAAGAAGGAGACAGAAAAGAGACTAAAGAGGAGGAGAAAAATGGGAGGATAAAGATAAAAAACAAGAAAAACAAGAAGAAGAGAGGAAGAGGAAAGGAAGGAGATGGGACATGGAGATGGAAAAGAGAGAAGAGCAACACCCTCTTATCCATTCCCAACCCATCCATCCATCCATCCATCCATCCATCCAAAATATGGTCTTAATATGAATACCCTTGTTACCATGAAAGCTGACAGCAAAGGTTTCAGCCATTTACCTTATTTGACTTTCTCATCTTTGATTTCAACCTTCACATAATTATGAATTAGTTTAGATTTTTCTCTACACCTGATATTTTCATACAGATGGAAATACTGCCCTCCAGTGATTAAAGTTTAATACTGCATCAAAGTGTCTGTACGGAGGAGTTTTTCAATGAAAGGCGGTGGTGAAAAGTAACTACTAAGATATGGTCAAGTACTGTATTTAAGTACAATTTTGCAGTACTTATTTAACTTTCACTCCACTACAGTTCATGGAGGTCTATTGTACTTTTGACTCCATTGTGTAATCTTCAGTCAGGGGATTGGCTTCAAGAAATATAATGAAATCAATGAAGACTCGTGATTCCGTTCAAGTTTCAGCTCTCAGAACACCATTTTATTGAACAAAACACCAACACAACACAAAACGAAGCACATTCATCCACCAAAGATGCACAGTCCTCTGATTTTGTTATTTTTCACTGCATTTGGAGATCAACAGACTCAAATCTGTATTCCCTTTTCACTGTTTAACAACACTGTGGATGTTTTACCACTGATCAACTCTTCTTTCATCCCTTAAACATATATCATGTGAAAAGATGAGATAACCTCACAGAAGAATTATTCATGGCAGCAGACGCGACAGCAGCATACTTATCACATTTCTTTAGAAAGCATTTGTCATCTGCACAGTAGAAACCACCACCAACTCCCTGCTGAAGACAGCTGGTAGGGTCCACCCTGCCTCACCACTAGAGAGCACTGTAATCCTGCTGTTGTCTCTCTTTGTTGGTGAAACTTGTCCTCAGTAGGTATTTATCATAGTTATGTCACACTTGGACCAGAACAATGTGTTTAAAGTTTTGAAGACTTGAGAATTGCAAAATGTTTTCATAGTTTCAAACCTGACAGAAAAATGTGCTGTTTGTCGGACTGTAACCATCGTGCTGTCAGACTTGTAAATGCAATATTACATTTATTAGACATGGATGGACAAAGGTTAAAACATACTTAGCAAATATGGCTTACAGAAAGGGAAAGAAGTTAAGTTTATTTATTCTACTTAAGTACAATTTTGAGGTAGCTGTACTTATGATTTTCTATTTTATGCTACATTGTAGTTTCTCTCTACTGCAGATCAAAGGCAAATATTGTAGTTTTTTCTCCACTATGTTCATAACTTTAGCCACTAGATACTTTGCATATTGGGACTATTAATACAAAATATGATCAAAAGAATAAACGCTGTATATATAGTAGTTAAAGGGTAACTCCATCAGTTTTACAGGTCTTGGGGAGTACTACGTGATGAAGGGAGTATAAAACGTTTTGTTGCTCCAGAGGAAATGTAATCTGATAAATGACCTCCAGAGATGTCACTCAATGGTTAACTTGCATTATGGGTAATGTAGGCAACAGGCTTTGAATAGCAGTCCACTGTTCTAGCATTTGGTCCTATAACACTGTTGGACTCATTATGGACAGTTTAAAAACAGCTGATCAAAAATCGCTACAGCAGAACAAGAGATATCATCTGTTTTATTCCACACATTCTTCCTTCCTTTCAAAACCTGCTGCCTACATTACCCACAATGCAACTTAGTCACAGACCTGTAAACTAACTTTAATTTGTAAAATTGGTGGAGTTACCCTTTAAAATTGACTCCAGAGAGTAGCTGCAACATCGAAGTGATCGATCATTTAAGTCCAGTTACATAGTAATATTAAGGTCATTCTGCATGATGGCTACTTTTGGTACTTGCAGTGTACTTTCATGCTAATTCTGATGTATTTATAAAGTTTCAATGCACTACTTTTTCCTCTAACAGTATTTCTACTCTGTATTGCTGTTACTTGTACTGTATACCTTAAAAAAAACTATATCCTAACTACAGTGTAAACTATAAAAGTTGACTTTAAAAAGACTTTTAATAAGTCCAGAAACCGGTTATCTCAGAATTACCATGTAAAGTAGACTATTAAATTTAAGTTGCACAAGCTGAAAAGTTTTCACAAATTAATTTATTAGTCTGCTTTACTTGGTAATTTTGAGCTAATACGTTTCCTCGATTTCAGTCACTTTGTCAGATTTTACAGTGTATTTCTTTCGCCACTGCTTGCACAGTAGTGTAATTTCAAATGAAGATTGACTTGTATCATAAATATGACAACTAGCTTCTTTGGAAGTGCATTTTTTGCAGATCGGAGAGAACAGAACAGATCTTGTAATCAATTACTAATGTTATTCAATCAAATCAGAATATAGCACTCGATCAACTTTGTGGATGTATTTGTGGGTGCAGTTGTTCTGTCTGTAGCTAAATGAGCTGCTACAGTCTCAACCAGGTTTCCCTTGTAAATGAGATCCCTAATCCTTGTGGGACTAACCTGGATAAACAAAGCCTTAAAACACTGCAAAAGCATGTAATGTACAAATGGGTGTACGTGGTACAGAGAGTTCAGCCGGGCCAAGAACAAAATACTTGATTTTGAACATTGTGTTCTCAGTTTTCCAATAAACCACGAAAGTAACGCAACAATATTACATGAGTCAACAAGGAGGTGCAGACAGAGAGAGATATGGGGTAGGAGCAGAGACAGAGGAGGAAGTGGACAGAGCATGTGAAGGCAGTGTGTGTGTGTGTGTGTGTGTGTGTGTGTGTGTGTGTGTGTGTGTGTGTGCTCTGTTCCCTGGAGTCCACCCTGGAGATCGCTTGGGAAAAAGACCTCTAGGTCTGCCTGAGGTCTGACTTGTGGCCAAGAAAAGCAGGACTAAAATAGAGAGAGAGAGAGAGAGAGAGAGAGAGAGAGGTGGACATGGGGAGAGAGAGAGAGAGAGATGGAAGATGGAGAGGGCGTGAGAGGAAGGAGGAGCCAAAGAGATGGAGAAAGAGTGTGGACAAAGAGCTTTGTATCTGAGGAGAAAATGTATGGAAAATAAAAACATTCACATGCTGTCACACACGCAAACACTCACACACACAAACACTCGCACACACACACACACGCACACACACACACACACACTCACTGCTGATTGGAACCATATGCTGACAGACAGAAAATAATGGGAAACTGTGAATTGTTTGATTTGTTTTCCCTCCTCTTCGTTGCGTTGGTTGGGATGGGGATGGGGGTGGAAGGCGTCCGTGACCGTAGATGATGATCAGCCATGGGAAATTCCAGTGAGTAGATGTGTCCGCCACGCTGCATGGACAGGTCTGGTCCATTAACAACATGCACTTGGGGGGGGGGACTTCCAGTGTGTGAACCAGGAACATGAGCAGTGGGGTGCCCAAGAAGTCATGAACTGAGTACAGCTGATGGTTCTGATACTGAATGACCACAAGCCAACACTATTGCATCTCTCTTTTTCCCACACACACATAAATAACACAACAGACCCGAAAGCAGCTGTTTTTTTAATCCCCAGCTTCAATTAACTATTAATAAAACACACTGAAAGTAAATCAACACCTGTGTAGTTAAATCAACAAGGACAAAGACATTTCAAGGACACAGAAGACAAACATACTCGCATCTGTCAAGGAGAACACACAACTATGCACACATGTGTAAACAGTGGGCGACATGGATCTCAGTAATTTCACCTTATGATGCAATTACAAGAGTTAAGCTCTTCAGAGAGCATGGGAAAGGTTCCTAGCGTTACATTTTTCTATTTTCCTTTCCTTTTGCAGTCGTGGAGCAGCAGTGTTGACTGATGAGGCAGGACAGGCTGAAGACAAGCACCTGTGCATGTAAGGAAACAGACATTAAGAGCCAATGAGCGTGTGCCTGTGTCAGAGATAGTGAAAGGGAGTTTTTTTGGCCGGTTACACTTCCTTGTTCCTAACAGGAGAAAAATGCAAAGAGGGAAAAATAGAGGAAGAGGGTGGAAACAAAGTGAGTGGGAGACAGAGTGAGAAAGGAGGGAGGTGAGGGAGAAGCGAGGCTGATTTGCTGCAGATGCTCTGGTCTACTGGGAAAATGACATAAGGTTGATGTTTTATGGAAATGGGTGTGTTTATATTGGTGTGTGGGTTAATGAAAAAGACATTGTTTCACATATTTAAAACAAGGTTTGACCAGCTGGAGGGGCCAGCAGTAGCTTAATGGTTACAGAAGTGAGTCTGCGATCATGAGGTGGTTTGAATTTTGAACAAGACAAAGAAGGTGTAAGGATGGGAGAACAGATGAAGGTACACTCCCTTTACCTTCAGCAACTGTTACCAAGAAGGCAGTTTAGTCGCATCATCCTCATTCTTGTTTTCATCTTGCCTATCCTGATAGAGCATAAAACTGGTTTAAACATCTTCAGTTTCATCCCAGCTTCTACCTACATCCAGGTAGCTCGAGCTGTGACTGAAACCTCTTTTGAAATTTTGAAACTGCGATTCGTTACTTTTTGGCCACTTGAGGGCAGCAGAAGCAAACCATAAACAAAATGAATATATCACCTTAAACCTTGTACAATATGTACTTTCTGCCACTATGGGATTTCTCTATCAAAACAAAACTAAACAAAAGATGTAAGTAGCATTGGATCATGGGAGTTCTTGTCGTCATTGTAAAACAACTACCACCAGGGTGAGGCCATGTCTTAAAGTTTTATTAAAGTTATTTTTTAATCACATTCACTGACTTACTTCCTCTGGCATCTGAATCTCTTCCTGGCAACAGGAGACCAAAAGAAATCCACCATTACCTTGAATAAAATTGGCATTTCTCGGGGTTTGAACATTGATGGAAACATTTGGGATAATAAAAGGACACAACTCAACAAAATGCAGTATATAATAAAGGTCTCGTCGTTTTTAAACATGTTAATGCAGAAATGTTACATATTATTATCGACTTGATTAAAATACTGCTACTAATCAAAATGTTGGTGCTTACAGGGGGGTCACATCTAAATATACTGTATTATTTTTGGTAGGAAGCGCAGAATATATCATTCATTCGAGGCTTTACATCTTCTCGCAGTGCAGGCATTCTTTCTTTTTTCATATATTTGGACATGCGTCTGCAAAGCCGTTGGGACAAATTTGAGTGCAACACCATCAAGGGTAGGATCGCTCTACGTCTATACAGGCTCCCTTCATTGGGCTCAAATTTGAACGTTGTTTTTGATTGGTTCCCTTGTTTGAATTTGCCCCGCCTCTCGCCTGCCAATTGCACTTTTCAGCTTTTCTGCCCAGTTTAAAACATTTGTTAGAAAAGCAGCATTTGAATGTAATAAGTCACATTACTTTGATGAAGTAATGAAAATAGTAACTTTACTTATTACACTTCTAACAGGCTAACTAGTAATCTTTAAACTGCTACATTTTAAAAGCAAACTTCCCAACTCTGCTGGAAACACACTAAGTAATCAATCTTGCACTGTACATTTTTAAAGTTTAAGTTGTATGTGCTAAAACGTTTTAACAACTTAAAATTATTAGTCTATGTTACTTGGTAATTTTGAGGTAACTGGTTTCCTCGATTTTCCTTGAGTCACTATTTCGGATTTTACAGTGTAAAATACCTTTAATGGACATGAATGCAAACTATCTCAAATGATTAAGAAGGCAGATGATGGTAAAAAAGAGCAAAAGCTGGATTTTTTCGGCATGGTTATAGTTTTAACCATTTATTTCAGCCAAGAAGACAACAGCCATGCGAATGTTGTTCGAAGTCACGACCACATCCCTCTCTCTCTGTGCTATGCTCTGTATTCTCCCATGGGAAGTGTGGCGCTGCATCCTGTGTGTCTGATGATGCGTTCTCTTTTCACACGGAAACTCTGACTGTAACACACACACTGGCTTGTTTTTGTCACACAGGAGGACATTGCATTGCATTAATCCCCTGGAGACAAACACTAACTGTGACCAAAAACCCAAAGCTTAACCCTAAAGTTTAGAGGTTTACCTTGTGGAGACCAGTTTTTTTTTCACCCAAATTGGAGGTGGGTCCCCATACTGTGAGTGTGTGAATAGACATACTGTATGTCCCCACAATCACACATTATCTGCACACGCACACTTTGACTTGGACAGAACAGTTTCGTAAAGCAAAAATAGTCCGTTTATAGTTTTCCCCCGTTCCATCTCTCTCTCTCGCCACTGGTCTTAAAAAATGAACAACAGCATTAAATTACAAAATACACAAATTTAATGGTCCGTGTTTTAATTAATATTTTCCTCATCAAGTCAGTATTAAACACAACCACAGAGCTGTAGCCTTTTGGCATTGGGTATCCGAACACTACAACAGTGTCTCTGTTTCTCCTGTGAGCTGGAATCATAACTCTGACTCTCATTATGTCTCCTCTGCTTTAACACTACGCCTCAGGCCCTCGGTTGTTATTTTAAATCTTTGCTAATTGTCGGACTCTGGCTTGGTTCCTTTCCATCACCTTATGAAATCCAGTCCAAGCAATTAATATGTAGTGTGTTCTGCGTGTGTGTGTATGTGGTGAGCTTTACTGGCTGGCGATATCAATGTATTCAGGGCACGCTTGTGTAAATAGAGTGAAGTCACATACAGGGATCGCTTCCACTTTCCTTTACATGAATAATATTATTGTAAACTATGTGCGACCTAACCTTTTCTGCTATAACTTTCCTGCTGAATAAAAACACATGTGGACGGTTTTGGGGAAGGCTGGCCGCCGTTGGAGCGCTGGATTACTGTTTGATGACATCACGGCTCCCCGGTGCGAAAGTGGCAGATTAGAGTAACACAGGGTGCTTGTAAAGTTGGAGTTTGTGCTGCATTTTAGCTTCTAGTCATGAAAACAGTGCCATGATTTTCCCAATAAGAGTTTAGTTTTTCATAACTGATAATTACAGGTTGACTCACTTGCGTATTTATCTTCCACTGGTGATTACTTCTGCCAAGTTGCTCTTTAATTTGGATGTAATAAGTGAATACATGAGTGTGTTGTGTGTGTGTGTGTGTGTGTGTGTGTGTGTGTGTGTGTGTGTGTGTGTGTGCGTGTGTGTGTGAATAGCGAAAGTGAATATATGTGTGAATGTTATGCAAAAGGATGTCTTGTACTTGAGTATGTGGGAAAATGGGGAAAGAGTGTGATGGTGGTGGTGGGCGAGGGCCTGATTTCAAGGTCGGACAGGAAATGCCTGTGCAGATGGAAGAGTAATGCGGACACAGTGAGAACGGTATACAGGAAACAGCCTACTCTGCAGCTGTTTGTGCGTATTTATATGTGTGCTCCTGATTAGTAGCAGCAGTTTGCCATTATATTCAAAAGAGGCAATAGATGAGTGCAGTAATAGTCAACAGAACTGGGTGGTATGATACCACACAACTGAAAATTCAAGCACTTCATCTCTTTCATTCTCTCCTCACCTGGTTTATTTATGCAGGACTGGGGGAGAGTTGTGATCTGGCATTGTAGCTGAGTCTGTCATCTTTGACCTAAAACCCACAATCTTGTAAAACTATTCACCGCATAAAAATATAATGAACACTGGTCCACTTTAAGGGGTGGTGTGAAAACAAAGCAGTGGTTCCTAAAAATAATTCTCAAGGATCATGGCTTGATTTTAGGGTAGGAAAAAACTCAAGTAATGGTTTGAAAATCACTCTCACAAGCATGTCCTTGTTGGGCAAAATTACCAGATAGGTAATCCTTTCTGTACCCATCCTAGCAATATAACTTTAGTGATAGAAATGTTGGTCATTTGGGCCACCTCTTTTGTACAGACATACATGATCCCCAGATGATTCATCCCACTGCCTTCGGAGAGCCTCTGATCCCCCCTTGACTTGCCTGTGTCCATGTTAGGCTGACATTTTTGGGGTTTTTATGCCAAAAAAGTTCCTGGTTTACTTCCCACTCAGCCCATAGACTGTACATTGTGATGACATCACATTTTTTTATTCACTGTTCAGAGTCAGATTTAGATTACATTATTGCCCATGAAGTGTACATCAAATGGAAAGGGACAACGCATACCATGCACACCAATCCATAATAGTACAAAAAAATTATACATAAATCTCCATGGATCAAAAATTCACAACAGAAACAGTCATGTTTGCAGTTTGAGGTGTTTTGTCAACAGTTTTATAGTCTTCTCTTTTATGATGGTGATCCATGGGGAAAATGTTTTCTCGACCACAGGGGAATTTTTCGCTGCAACACCGCAGGTGACCACTGGGCAAAATTTGAAGCAAAGCTGAACGACGCCACCATATTCAGGTCTAAATAATACATTCAAGGTCTCTGAGCCCCTGAACGATTTATTTAGCACCATCGCCAGATTCTACACACCAGACTATTAAATCTAATACACTGCACAATGGTTTGCAATACAGACAGGATTTCACAACTGTGTGAAGTTGAGCCTGGATCTATTTGGCTGACCCTGCGTTGTTCTGTCATAGCCTCCTGCTTTTGAATAGCATTGGATAGACTGGCTCCATTAAAATGAATAAGAGGGTTTTTTTGTTTTTTTCTCAAGTCCAGTTTCACGTTTCATATGTGTGACTTTTTGTGCAGCAGCAGGTCCATGTCATTTTATTCCCAGCACTTTCAGAACGACCATTTTCAACAACTCATAGCAGACGTCCCAGAGCACATGAGGTTACTCGCTATGTCCTCACTGTTGTCACCAACTCTTGCTGCTGCTACACTGGAACAGCTTTTTGGCTCTCATTACATGCATCGAATATGTTTATGTTTAGTTTACTGTCATACTGTATATCCTGCCTGTACACTGTGTCAGGTCAGCACCAGTTCACCACATCATACACCCGTCATACTCCCATATGTGTTTGTGAAAAATGTTATAATTTTCACAGAATATTAAATGTCACAACATGGATTCAAATTCTGGTGCATGTTGACCTTGTCAGGGTTTCTCTTACTTCTGTTTCCTGCCTGTCGATGTATGTAATAGACCCGCTTCAACCCCAGGTCACTCTGGCAGGAAACCATACATCTACCAGTGGGACAAGGGGGAATCCCCCTCCTCCCCAGTTGAAGATATTCATAGAGAGAAGCAATGTTTAAAGCCCACATTGAGCTTCACAGTTAACAGATTTTCATACTACAGTGACTGACTAATTAACATGTTTAAATATCTAGTTTTTATGTGTGACATCCTGAGCAGGGAGTGACATGCCATTCCCTCTCTGAGCTGTTGCTTCTCCTTATCATTCTGAAGTTAACACTGATTTCACAGTGAGGAAAACTGTAGAAAATACATAGATTGGTTCCCTTTAAACCTCGTTTGTACTATGATATTCAGTCTGCCACCAGGCTCAATTTTTCCCGCAAAAATGAAGGTCGCATTAAGGAAGCTAGTCTGCCATCACGCAATGAAAACAGGAAGAGGCTTTGTTTTCCTTGGTTGCTCTCACCAAGGCAGTGGATGAAATGGAATAGCTGTGGAAATTCTGGAAAGAGAAGGAATCCTACTGATGGAGGAGGCAAAGAGGGTGAAGAGGGAGTGTGACAGAAACAGAGGTAAAACAAGAGCGAAAGGATGGGCATTCAGTCGATGGAGAGCTCCAGTGTTGAGTCAAAGTCTGTTTGTTTGTCGATATTTGTTTCCTCTTAACATTGGGGCTTAAGGCGGTTCAAAACTGGCATTCTTTCTCCTAAATATGCAAGTAAGAAACTTGCCTACTTATTAATACAATTGGATGTTTTACTCTGCTTTATCATCGCACTGAGATCAGGGTCGCTAGGTCAAATTGAGGTTCTTAGCCTTGGGTTTTGCTTTGGACAGTAGCCAGGCAGCTAGCGGTAGCCATGTTGCTAACCCTGTGTTTGTGACGGCAGCACCTACAGTAGCACCAAAGAGAAACCCTAGGATGGAAGTTGAAAAGTTTCATTTCAGCTTTAATTTGGTTTCAGACAAGGATAAACCAATATTAGCATTTGTTCACTGGTACATGAAACACGCTATTTGACATTACTTGTTGGAATAAAATTATGCTAAAAAAATACAGACTGGATTCTAATCTAACTTTAATATCATGGTTTGAGGAGTGATTTTAGGGACACGCACACAGACACACACACGCAAACACACTCTTTCACTCGGTCACTGCTTTGATTGACAGACAGACAGGTAAACCACAGGGCATTTCAAGGCTGCTCAGGTGTGTGTGTGTGTGTGTGTGTGTGTGTGTGTGTGTGTGAATTCGTGTGTGTTGTAGCCTCATCACTATTCATCAGGCTCCACTGTATTTGCGTCTCATCTGCATACTGGTCCAACAGGGAACAGATTAGCATTAGAGAGAGAGAGAGAAAGATGGAGGGTAGTAGAATCACTTTAATTTTTAACAAGATGATATGAAGGAGACACAAAGACCCAAGCACTGCTGGTGCTGCTGCTGACACAGCCAGGAGAGAGCGAGTGTGTGTGTGTGTGTGTTTGGATGGGGGGTGCTTGGGTAAGACAGCTACACCGAGAGGTATCAATCATAAGAGAGTGAGGGTTGTGGAAATGGAAATAAACAGTGTATCTGTGTTTTCCAAATCAAAATAACATTAAAGACAATTATGTGTTAATGTTGCATATTGATCTGTGTGTGTGTGTCTGCCTCGCTCATTCACCGTGTGTGTGTGTGTGTGTGTGTGTGTGTGTGTGTGTTTGTTGGAACTCAGCTGAACTCGCACATCAAATGCTCATAAATAAATAAGTGGGATAAACAATGTACCACAGTCACAATGGAGTCAATATCTCATTAGTGGACTGCACACATGCAGATACACACAAGCACACAGGCACATACTACATACACATAAAATACACATTACTTATCGTAAAACATCATAACTCATCAGCTGTGTTGAGATTTTTTTCAACCTTTATATTTTATCTACATGTACTGCTTTGAAAAAGAAACTAATATTTTGACTAGAACCTTGTTAATGATATAATATTTAGGAATTCTGCATCAAAATGTCTTAAATTAACCAGACCTTTGTAATCTATGTTGAGCTGTGTACTTAGATTATCCCATATGTCATGTTAAATGTTAACGCAGTAATTACATCCCATCTCATGCTTCAAGTCACTTTTGACTATTTAGTATATAAAGTAATTAAAATTAGCTTCACCTTTACAACATTAAAATGCTGCCATCAAGTCAAGTCATCAGTATTGATCTAACAATGATTTATGATACATGTAAAAGTCCATATACATGAATATTTTGACTCTTTCATACTTTATTTTGCTGCTAATACTTGTGTACTTTAACTTAAGTATTTTTTTTAATATCACTGTAACAGAGCATTAGGGTTAGGTCGAGAGACAGTTGGAAACCCTGTCCACACTGTTGCCTACGAAGATGAACTTCAACACGAGTTTGAACCCCATTTATTCCCTAACTTGGTAAAAACCCAAACTTTTGAATTGTCTCACTATCACAGCTATCCCTCTTGGGTTTGTGTGATGTTCATGTTCATGTTTCCATCATGAGAACATCAGGCCCGTGGTGTGTTCACATCAGTGCCCTGAATTTAATTAACACCTTTATCTATTTTCTCCTCTGATCTCTGTTTTTGACTCACACCCTCCCTCCATCCTTCACTGTCACACCATCCCTCCCTCTCCCTTGTGGTCTGCTCACACCTTGATCTGTTACCCCCTCACCGCTACATTCATGCCACTTTCAAACCTTTTATCTAAATACTGTGCCTCTCTTTTTTTCTCTTGTTCGCTCCCTTTATATCATTTAAATCCCTCAGTTCCTTGAGGTCTTTTTATCTCCTACACTCTTACCATAGAAAAGTGAATAGTTTACTTGCTATAAAACTGTGTTAAACTGCTCTGGCGAAATAAAGCACAGGTTCTAATGCGTCAGCTGTTGTCAGAACCATCGATGAGCGTCCTTGGCTCTAGCTGGTGTGGTCGGTACGGCCCTTGTTGTCAGCTTTTTGGCCCATAGCACGTAGAATCAGTGAGAGAAATCACTCTGATTGCTCTCAAGGAAGAAAAGAAAAACAGAAAAGAAAGGGAAAAGCCCCTTGAGCCTGTTGCTGAAGAATCCATGATTTCACCCGTTTATGGTTTGGACTTTCAGATTACAGGAAGTTCTGGCAGGCAACAAAACAAAATGAGCCACGGTAGCAACTTTAAAAAGAGTCAGTTGAAAAAGCAAAAACTCACAAAAACTCCAACACTTGATGAGAAAGAGAGAAACTGAACTGAATTGGACAGCATGCCCAGATCATAGACGCCAATGCATGCCCGTCCACAAACAAATCATTTGTAATTATAGGGTGACCCAGTTCAAGTACTGTAGGTAATGATTACAGGACACACTTATGTGTCTCACTCTTTAGTCCACTCAAGTAATTGCAATGAGAAACCAAAACAAACTGGATCACAAGTACATAAATGCCAACCTTGGCTCCAACTTTCAGGTGTGAAAAGTCATATAGTCATTTTCAGATGCAGCTGTTTTCAACTAAAAAGCACTAAAAACCCACTGTCTACACTACCTGCTCAGCACCAAACAGCAGACACACCAGTTAGCTGGTGAACACAGTGGAGCATTTAGCAGCTGAAGAGCCAGATATTTCCCTCAGGCATTGACCAAAAAAAGACCAAAAACAGAGCTAAAAGAGAAAGAATATTGACCTTCCATTCATCAGGTTGCCAGAAACACAACTGAAAATCAAAGATAATGTTACTTTATATGTGCTGGATGTGTAAATATTATTGTCTCACATAATTAAAGCAATGCAGTTGAATTTGGCTACAAGTTCACTTTTTGGATGAGGAGACTCCCGCGACAGCTTTTCATCCACCCCCTTCTTCATTACACTCTCAATCTTTTATCCACTGTTGCATATATCAGTCCAATCTCCCTTTGGGACACTCAATGATGATCGGGTCTCACTATGCCCACCAAACCCACCAACCCCTCCACCTCAACCACCACCACCACCTCTCTCTCCCTCTGTCCCCGTGGGCCCCTCGGCTGTGATGCCGCTCCGCTGTAGTGCCATCCCTAAAGTGTCGAGGCTCCCTGAGGACGTGGACTGGATGTCAGTCCCTCAGGGGGGCTGGCACTGGCATGTTCTCATCACACACACACACACACACACACACACACACACACACACACACACACACACACACACACACACACACACACACTTACTTTTTACTCTCCTCTTCAGACAGCAGTGGTCTCAGCGGGGCTGCCCTGGAGCGTCGCTGCGGCATGCTGGGTACCTGAGAAGCCAGTGATACCAGGGCAAGGCCAGCATGTTAAGTGGTGTGAATGTGTGTGTGCATGTGTGTGTGTATGTTGCCTGAGTGGGGTCAAAATGTTAAGTGGTAGATTAATCAGTAGTAATTGTGTGTATGGTCCATTAAGGCAGGGCTGGCTGACAGACAAGGGTGAGATACAGAGAGAGAAAAAAAACAGAAAAGCGACGGGTGTGTGCATACATGAACGTGCACGTGTGTGTGCGTGTTGACCAACAGAGAAGTGAAACTGGTAGAAATAGCATTTTAACTGTACGGCGCTCTGTACTCTATATCTTTTTATAAATCCCTGTTCTTGTTTGCTTTTCGTGCTCTCCCCATCATCAATCTTCCTCTCTTTTTTAGAAATTCATCCATCTGTGCCCGGAGCTGTTGCGAAGTTGCTCTCCTACTTTTAGAAGCAGGAGTTGCCGAACAACGGTCACCACTGGAAAAACAAGGCCGCTATCTGTCTCACTCCTGCACACACGCACACACAGACACACACAGGCACACTCACACTTTCTCTCTCTCTCACACACACTCACACACTCACACACTCACACACATACTCTACACCTTTCCCCCAGTGATCTCTGCTGGCTGATTTGGTATTCAAGTGCTGTTGCGGGCCCAGCAGGCCTAAAGCTCTCTTTGTATTGTTTTATTACCCAGGGGCTAGGCCTTGCCACACATACACACACACACACACACACACACACACACACATGCACACACGCACATACGCACATATGCATGCACGCACACATACACTTCCAAGCAGCACACATAGCATACAAGTGCAAAGCAGGATTAGCATATTAGCGTATTAGTATCCTGTCTGTCAATTGGCTCTGTCTGGTTTTCTTTCTCTCACATACTGTCAGAATGGAGAGGAAGAGTTTCATGAGGAGGAGGAGGAGGAGGAGAAATCGAGGGAGATAAGGAGAGGAGGAGGAGGAGGAGGAGGAGAAGAAGTAGGTGGAGGGCTGTTCACTCCTCTCCAATAGACAGATGGTAGCCTGACTCCTACTGAGTTGTCAACTGGCCAAGAAAGAGAGAGACAGAGAGAGAGAGAGGGAGAAAGGGATAGAGGGAGATGGACCTTTCCTCTACTTTTTCATCTCCTCTTTCAACCTCTCACTCACTTTTGCTGCCAGCCTCTCTACATTTCTCGCAGCCGGCCATCAATCTCTCCGTTCACATCTCTGTGTTTGTCGCTCATCCGTCACAGGTTACTATTTTTCATCTATACTTTGTCTCCTTCTTCGCGATGTGTGCATCCATCTCCCTCTCTCTCCCCTTCTTTCTGTTAATCTCTCCATACTGCTGCAGGAGGAAGTTTGATGGCCAAGTTTGGATGCATGTAACAGAGACGGAGAGAGAGAGAGAGAGCGGGAGCGAGAGAGAGAGAGAGAGAGAGAGAGAGAGAGAGAGGGAGAGAGAGAGAGAAAGATGGGAAAGATGGGGAGAGAAAGAAAAACTTGAAAATGTGAGGTCATGCAGGACAGGAATGCTTTTACTAAACTCTTAAAGGAAAACATGACAGATCAGTGAAAGCAAACACAAAATTTCTGTCGCTGCATTTGTATGTTAGGCAGCAGTTATGCAGGTCTCTTGTGGTTGATTGTAACTAAGTACATTTACTCAAATACTATACTTAAGTACAACTTTGAGGTTGAGTTTTTCCCCTTTATGCTACTTTATACAATGATACTCCAGCACAATTCAGGGGGAACTTCTAGTTACTTCCCAGAGCATCATTTTTTATATGCATCCATATGTACGTGTCATATGTACAAATGTCAGTATGTACCATACTGACATTTGTACAAAACATATGAAGGCACATTTATTACCTGACTGATAACAGCTGGTGGAGGTGACGTGTTTGTAGTTACAAGTCACCGCAGTTCGAGTCTGTGTTTTAACATTTGTAAATAAGAAACTATTGGATATTTTTGTTGAGGGACCGCGGCACTTCAACATTTGTTGGCCTGACACCACTGGATATTTTGAAGGGTCCCTCAGGACAATTTCCAGCAGTGTTTGGTTTGTCATATTTTAGATGTACATGAGTTGTGACCAATTGGACCAAATTTCCCTATGAGCCTCCATTTAAAGGGGAAATTTATAAGAAGCGGCCATGTTTCTGTCAGGTTTGATTGAAGTGTGCTTACGATGAGTGAGTTAATGAGCCAACTAAGCTCATCTTAGTTCTGTAAAAGACAGAAACTTAAATTCAGACCTCTATAGGTTGTAAACCAGTGGCCTAAACAAACTAACTGGATATAGAGTGGTTAAAACTACAACAGGAAAATGCTGCTTTTGTATCGTTGCAGCAGGATTATATTGTCATGTAATAATATATCAGTCATGGCGGTCGTTTTTCTATAGTACTTTCACTTTTGATAGTTCAAGTACATTTTTTTGATAATACTTCTGTACTTTTACTTTAACGTGCCCTGTGGAGTTTTCTTGTAAACAGAGTTGCTTTTTACCAATCGTGTTCCTACTCACCTGTCTATACAGATCATGTGACTGTCTGCTTACCTATAAATCTAAGAGCCCAAAGGTGGCCATCTTGTACTGCCCTGATGAAGGCCGTAATGGCTGAATCATATATTTTTACTGTTGTTATGGTTCAATAGCCAAGAAAATTAAAGGCTTTTTAACTCATTACACTCTTGAGTGCTTCAGACTCTGAAAGTCGCTGTTTATTTTCAAGGTTTAACACTGAAAGACACTGGGAGTATCTTTGAGGTTTAGCTCACTTTATGGTGCGTTCCCGTCCTGATGACACAAGTGCAAAGCAAATTTTTCTTATTTTTAAAAAAATGGATATTGTGTTGTGTTAACTTCCTGTCAGTCTTCTTCTTCCCAGCCTTTGCTGGTGCCTTGTTGTGTGTTCTTGGTGCTTTACCACTTTAGATCAGTAGAAAAGTGTGAAATCATTGGCAGAAAGTGAGTCCTGCCATCCACATGCACATCCACAAATGGAATATTTTAACATCACTGCATTAGTACTTTTACTTCAGCAAAGGATGTGAATACTTACACTTCTGTGTCTCATGGGTAAAAGTAATGTGTATTTGTGTCATAATGAATAAATCTCATCTGGTTAAGACATCAAAATCATTCTTACTGAGATAAGACCTGACCAAAGACCCTGACTGGACTATTTCACCACGGTGGTGCCATGATGTGTCTGACACAACAGGGGGCAGTATGGTTCTGTCATTTACCTCCTACAGCCCACCAAAACACTTGTGTAATATAATGTAAGACAGTATTTTATATACAATGAAACAGAATAGGACTCGTGTGCTGAGTTTAATGTGATCTTTACAGCTGCTGAAAATCTAAACACAGATGGAGGGGAAGGGATTACTTTGAATATAAGTAGAAACTTTTCAGGTCAAGCCCTCTTGCATGGGGTTAAAGAACGACACCGTTCTCAATTTTGCCTGTTTTTCATCTTTTTTGTCACATTGAAAAATGCAACACTGCAGTTTGGTAGTTGGTGCAAAGGTGACGGAGAGGAGGGTACAGTGGGCTTGTTATCAGAGCCTAAAGCTGAGCTCCAATAATTCCCCTTTTCACCCCGTTTTCTTTTCAGCTTCCTTCTGTATCAAAAAGGACACAATTATTCCACAATAAGAAAGAGGAAAATTGAGCCAACAAAAGATCAATCTTAATTATGACTCAGTGTTTTTTTTATTGTGGTGGAAAAATGGACTTGTGTGTGTTGTAACTCAGGGCCGGAAAAATCAGTTTTGAGCCAGTTTTGTAGGAACATCCACTAGAGTGAGTTGGAGATGGTTTTAATTAAAAGATAATCATCTTTGTTTAAATTACTGTGATTGACTGAAGACAATAAATGCTGCGATTAGTCCATAAGCATGAAAATAGAAACGTTTGAGTTGATTTACTGTAAGCTCGCCAACAGTGACACAAAGCTGTAGATCAAATAAAGATATGTGTTTATACATTTCAAGAAAACAAATCAGTTAAAGCGCTGATTAGTCCTGAAATGTTGATGGACTTTTTAACAAAACTGATCCTTCATGTTGAGAAAAACATCCTTTTGTGGAGGTAAACTCTTCTGACACATCCCAGTGTTGGATGCTATATGATATTTACGCTAAAACCCATCATATTATTAATGCTAGTGGTGTCTCTCTCCCTTGGGAAAACACAACTGACAGTTTTTGATGCTAATATTACCCCATATGAACATAAATCCTTGTTTCCATCGTAGTTGTGTTTGTATTCATTAGCGCCTGCTGTTGGAGCTTCATCAGAACTAAAAAGGCAGTTTGTTTTGTCGAAACACAAGAGTTTTTTGTAACTCTCTGGCTGTGCATTTGCTCTGTTTGTGTTAAAAATGATTTTGCGCATTTGTCAGCTTGGTATGGTAGTGTGTGTGTGTGTGTGTGTGTGTGTGTGTGTGCGCGCGTGTGTGTGAACACATTTTTGTTTGTGTGATGTACTGATGAGAAACACTAAAATGACAGCCGTGAGCTGTGTAATGACAGTGTGAGACTTCTGTCACTTTTCAAACAAATTTGTTTGGAGTGTGTGCTTGTGTGTGCTTGCATGTGTGTGTTTGTGTGTCCGGGGGGGGGGGGTTTACACACTTGTATGTATCGACGTGTGCGCGCTGTCATTATTTGTCATCTGCCAAGTAAGACAGAGTAACTTTCATCCTCTTCCTCTCATCTCATCCCTGATAGAGAACGTAGATGCTGTTGCACACACGCTCACTCACACACACAAACAAATAGACACGCACACACAGACGATGGTTGTTTGTCTCAAAATGAGCCCATAATTATACTGCTTGTTTATACTTTGTCTCCGAACAGAACGCTACAAAGTGTTGAATCCTGTTTTGTTTTTGCAGAACAAAAATAGTTTGCTTTGTCTCTCTGTAATGATGCTCCACATCACTGTCACACATAACAGTGGAGCAGCATAGCAGAGTGTGTGTGTGTGTGTGTGTGTGTGTGTATAACATGCATGTTATTTAAACAGAGGTTTTCTCTGTATGTTTGTACAGTACGTGTGTGTGTGTGTGTGCTGCCAGCCGCGTGATGCTGTGCTGAGGTGAAGTGAGGAAGTTGCCGTGGCACTAATCACCGTGGATACACAAAGCTGTGGTTACTCACCTCACATCCGAGTGTGTTAACATGTCAGAGGTGTTTCCAAGTTTTTCTCACTCTGCACGTGTCCTCAATTTGCCTGTTTCACTTGTATACCTGCCGCACAGCTCTGCAGTCTCCAGGCCAAGATAGAAAACTGAGCTAAATTAGAACAAATGATCTGAAATGACAAAAAAAAGGAAAAAAAGAAAAGAAAAGAAAATATGCATTTTAAAAAAAAATGTATCACTGTCAAGCTAAATCACAGAATTAAACGTGTTGGAAATCTTCTCAAGTTGTCAGAGTCAAGTCTCAGTACCCAGGGCAAGTGTCTCTTCATGAATCAAATAAGTGTTCATACTGAATGCAAAGGGGGTCTGGCCTTAAGCTGAAGCAACACAGACTGTGTGTGGAGTGCGTCTGTTTTTGTGTGACAGCTCAGACTGACTGATCTCAAAACTTACCAGGAACGACACTTATCTCGGTTGTTTTCATCCGGACCTCTCTCCTGGTCCCTGTACGTTCATGAACTGGATTCATGAAGTCTCAGGACAGATGAGGTAAATTGCCAGTGAGTCCCAAAACGAGATATGACAGTTAGAGAGTACCACCGACGTGTGTACTCGACCTTCGTCATCACTTGGTTAACATTGTGGAGCTGTTTGGTTCAGTTTAAGTACCAAAACTACTTCGTTAGGTTTAGAAAACAATCATGGCTTGGGTTAAAATAAGTATGGCAGTAATGCAAGAGTTGCATTATGAACATGATATAAGTTAAGTATGTTACGTGAGTTAGAATTATTGACTGTTAACTTCTGGTTTCACACAGGACATGAACAGCAATCTCCTGGTTCAAAGTGTTTGTTTGACTCATCCGTCCAAGCTATCTTCCTTGATGTGCGGACTGTCACTCTTTATGCTATGTCACCTGACTTCCTCCTTTGCTTTTGTCAATTTTATGACCACTAAAAGTTGCTGCCAAACAGTAAACATATTTATGGTTCGCTCTAAGCTGCTTGCAAAGAGGACCCCTGTTGCTTTTTTTATACTGGGGATGGGCGGGCAAATCTTCGTACTTTCGTTTTGTTTGCCCGATTCTCAGTGTTGACTTTTTATGCTGTCCGCTGCTTCTAAAAGCTCTCGCACTTCGCACTCAGTCTGAACACAAGTTAGTCAATTAAACTATTGTGTGATTACCTTATGAGGCAGCTCGATTTGCAAGATCAGAAGGTATGTGATGTCACAATTCCATCTAGCCAGGCTTCAGGTTAAACGCTTGTTGCCGGTCAATAAATTATCGGACCAATCAGCATCCTTTGAGGAAATAGAGGCGGCAGCTATGGGCGTGGTTTAGATGTGACGACGGCAAGAAGCGACTGCTAGCTTGTAAACAATGGCAGCCCCCGACAAGATAAGTGTGGATGCTGCCATAGCAGTTTTATCAGAACTGGACAACACTGCTTCATTAAAAGAAGGGCAAAGAACAACACTGAAAGCTTTTCTTGATGGTAAAGATGTTTTTCGCTCTTCTTCCGACTCTAAGATTTAGCAACTGGCACAGCTGGTAGAGCTCTCCTACTGTTGATCTGATTGGTTGAAGTTAGCCTGTGATAGACAGTTACAGACAGATGGTCTATCCAGTCACCTTCCAGGTATTTTCTTAAAGAGCCTGCTCTGGATTTGTGAAACAAACCATCTGGTGTGTCCTGCTAACCAAAATCTGCGGTTGTTTTTGTGGCCGATACTTGAGTATCATCACACCTCTGAAAGATCAATTACAACCAGTGTTACATGCTAAAACTTTACCAAATAAATACTGAATTATAATATAATATATAAAATGGACAAAATGAGCACTTGTAGTACCTTGAAAGCAAAACACTAATATGAAATAATGAAGATCAGTCTGCACAAATTAGTGTATTTTGTAAAAGTTACTGTTTTTATCAACCAGGAAAAAACCCATCAAACTGAGTAACATTATGGATACAAACAACAGTTTTATCACTTGAAGATCTGTGATCAGTTTGGATAAGCCAACTACAGTCACTCAACATATAATGTTAAAGTGTTTGCATGTAGCACTGGAGGATCTACAAGAGGCTTGGTGGGTTCATTTAACGGTGGTTAACTCTCCATATTCTCTGTTTGTTCAGCTACAGAAGAGTGTTGATGTGCATCTCTTAGCACTCTGTGGTATTCAGGTGTGTGTGCGTCAGGAGCGCTCTGTGGTCCGCTTGTGGTGGATTCCATCCACCCACATACATATTCATAACAGGAAATGGGAACGATGCCCAAATATGGAAGTATGTGGCTCACATGAACAAGAAGATGTCTGTCAGAGTTATGAAGCCAAGATAGTTGGTATGCACGAGCCGACGCAAAAATATATGCACAGAGTGGGAGAATATTATCCTTAACACTAATCATTGCTGTTACAAAACTTAAATCAATTTCAATCAAAGCAGGAAGCGAGCTGCACCAGGAGGAATGTGACCTTAGATGTTTGCACTTTTCTTTCTTCCCTCCATCTCTTTCTCTCTCTCTGTTTTCTACCCTCAGGCTACCTTCTGGCTGTCCCCTGAGGCATCATGGTTAAATGTGTATCTGCTGGGCAAGTTGTGGCTTGTTTGTGCGTATGTGTGTGTGCGTGTGTTTTTTTTTTTTTTTTTTTGGGAGCGAGCGTGTCCCAGCGCTAATGAGTGTGTTAGCTGTTGTGAACCTATAGACCATAGGGAGGGAAAAAAGAGGGGGTGGAAAGAAGATGAGCGAGGGAGGCAGGTGTGTATACTCCTGTTGATGTAGATAGATAGATAGATAGATAGATAGATAGATAGATAGATAAGGTCACAGAGGGACAGGATGGTGCATCTCTAAATACGGCCCATCACTTAATTACATGTTGTGTGTTTAGAGAACAGATTCCTGATGCAACTAGCCGTAATCGGTACAATGAACGTGGGCCCGGTTTCGCAATATCCCAACTAATGATGGGATACGGAGCAGAGAAGCCGCTCCCTTGTCAGTATTCAAGGGCAAATTTCCCTCGAGGGCCATCAAAATGCAGCCTGGGACGACAGATGGGGGAGTAATACTTTCCCAAGTTTGGTGGGGTGTCAAGATTGTGGCTGGTGAGATTCTTTTTTTGGCATCTGTCTCATCTTTTAATCTAAGGTAGCCTTTAAAGGTTAAAAGACGAGGGCCTGTAGCCAGAGTGTAAGTGTAAAAGCCCGAGCCAGGAAGTTGACAACAGGAGGTTGTTGGGGGTCGTAGGATTGTTTGTTCATAGAACCCTTACCATGGTTCGAGTCCTGTGTTTAGTCAGTAGTAATTACTTTAAGAAAGCTGTTATTCTAAGCGAAGCCATGATATTTTCCTCAACGTAACTAAGTCGTTTTGGTGCCTTTATTTTAAAAGTTTAGCCAGACTTTGCGTGTTTGTGAAACTGTGTGACATGCACAAAAGTGATGTTACGTCATGCATTCCTCTTCCTCGTCGGATATTTTGGTGACGTGTTTGATCAGCTCCCTGTCCTGAAGATGGATATCTACTGTCTATGTCGAATTCTTTGTATTGAAAACAACCTCTCCGCAGTCGACCAGTTCACTTCATAGGCCGCCATCTTGGAGAAACATACGTCACTACACACTTATGTCAAGATGGTGGGCATGCGCAGAAAGACTGCAACTGGAAAATAATCAGTTTATGTAGTTTACAATGGACAATTTTTATTTTGATCAGTAGAGAGAATTCATTGCTTTAAAGCTGCACTAGTCAAAGTAATATGCATAATATGAACAGAGTTGCCTAAAGTAATAAACCCGAAGATTTTAGCATCTAGCAGCACATTGTTTTGGTTTTATGGCCCAACAATGTACTGTTTTGATTGAATCTCACCGCAACAAAAAAGCTCTGAAAACCCACTGTGCACTCCCTGCTCAGGACTGAACAGCAAACAGACCCAGTAAATAACTAACTGATGAAGATAGTGGAGCACGTAGAGCCAGATATTTCCCTCAGGAGATGGTGGAGACCGAAAACAGAGCCTGAAGTGAGTGAATATTGGACTTACATTAATCACAACTCTAAATAAATACTAATGCTGCACTATGTCTGGATATGTTCAGCGTAACAGCCTGATGAGGAGATAATGTGTCATGTTTACAGCTTGTTTCTTTTATCCTGAAGTGGCCACGACATCAATTACTGCTGCTTGTAAAAAAACCCATCAATTTGCGTATGTGTAATCTTGCACACATTTGCCATACTGTGAATAATATTTAATCTTGTGATGTTGATTTCAGGAATTGGCCAGCCTATACTCTTCCTCTCTCCTCTCAAGTGTGATCCAGAGATGGTACTGTACAGCTCTCTGTATCTCTTACAGCGCTAACGTGGGAAAAAAGTTTCTTCTGTTCAAAAAACAATCATACTGATAATCTCTCCTCTCCTCTCCTCTCCTCTCCTCTCCTCTCCTCTCCTCTCCTCTCCTCTCCTCTCCTCTCCTCTCCTCTCCGGTTTGTGACGTCCTGCTTCCAGATGACGGGATGTTGCTCAGGTTGTAAAAGAATGATGACTGTAAAATGACAGAAATAAGTCAGAATGATGTAGGGATGCTGGTCTTCATGGCAGGAAAGAGACATCAGTCTTTGTGCACTATGAATAGACCTCTGCAGCTGTCCTGTCCTCTCACTCAGTATCACACACACACACATAAGCACAGGCCTGTCCTGGGTGGCCACAAATGAGCGGCTGCAGCTGCCCCTAAGCTTCGCCCAGGACCTGGTCCTAGCCCCGAGCTGCTCTCCAAGTTCAACAGTATGACTTACCAATCATTCCCTCCAGGCCACAGACTGATGAGCGCTTTATGGAAACCATTAGACTGCTGTGTTTAAGCCTCTGTGCGCCTGTGTGGATGTGGTATGTTTGCACTTAGAAGTATACTGGGAGAAAGAAGGTCAAAGGATTAAGACTGTCAGTCTGAGGCCAGTTTGTTTTATGTGTATCTACAGTAAAGTATGAATGAAGAAATCATATTCGCAGTCATGTGATTCTAAATCTACTGAAACCTACGGGTTGTAATGAGCTGCTGTGGTTGTTTTTTTCTGATGAGGATGGTCTGTAAATGCAGCATGAGTTATGAGACAGTTATTGGTTAATGTCTGACTTACAGGATGTAAACTCTTGGTATTAAGTCTGTCATTGGATGCCTATTCCCCCTTCCTTCGGCTACCTGCATGTACAGGTACATCACTACATGAACCAACAACAACCGGCAGGCTAACAAGGTAGCAGCGGTAACTTTTTCTTTCGCGCTCACCTCCCGACATGCAATCCAAGTTTCCCCCGACAGCATTTTGCTGCTTCCTGGGTTAAACGCTGCCCAAGACGATTGTGGTTCCAGCGCTGACACAGTGCTGTGGAGATTCTGTCATGATTTTAGCCACCTTAAATGCAGGTGTGATCGGGTTTTAAGGCAGCCAAATCACAGAAACTGTCATCTTGAGTTTCAAGGTCAAAGACAAATTCTTGGGTAAAGATTTGAACCACAAAAGCGACTCAAACCTCTTCCACTGCTTGTAATACTGCTCAATAAATACTTTCTAGGACTGTCAGACCTGAACAATAATAAATAAGAGTTTCAGTTCTGTGGGAATGAACCAGAAAACAGAGCTCCCCCTCTGTTGGTCCATTAAGTGGTTATTGTCACTCATTACAGGCTTCATAATAAGTGTAGGAGAGGCCCTCGAGATAAGACCATGTCCTGTAATCCGGAGACCAAACCTGGCAACCCAGATCGTTATCATACCTGACCTCGCTGCCCGGATAAATGTCACAGCCATTACACACAACTGCTGCTCAATTAGAGCAGCGCACAAACACAGACATGCAGGGTGCTGCAACACATGTTCACGCACGCACGCACGCACGCACGCGCACGCACACACACACACACACACACACACACACACACACACACACACACACACATGATTACTGTACACCTGGCTCATGGGTGGCAGATCTGTTTCAGTCTGTTCTAGTTGTAGTTAGTTTATTTGCGGTTAACACAACACTGTAAATTACTACAGCATGTAGTGCTTATGGACTAGACTGTGTGTGTGTGTGTGTTAGTGTACTTTGCTGAGGGGAACTCACCAAATTGAACAAATTATACCATCATTTCTGTGAACTGACTCTAATGAAGAGTTTAGATTTAAAGTCTCATTGCAGCTGAACAGTCCAGTCAATCTTGTATTTGTGTGTCTGTCTGTCTGTATGTGTATGTGTGTGTGTGTGTGTGTGTGTGTTTTCACGCATAACCAGTTCAAGCTCATAGTGACTTGGACCCTTACATTTTTCACTGGAAGCCTAATTAACTCTACAATCTTCCAAGCTACGAGGCAGCTTTCATGTTGAGCTTCGTGCCAAAGTCAGGGAGAGTTGCTGGATGTTTTCAGTAACAGTTTGTTTTCTTTTTGATGGAAACCATGATTGGAAAATGTACTGTGCTTCATTTTCCTTCGTCTTTTTCCATACTTGCTGCAGTTGGATTTAACGTTTTGTAAAAGATGGCTGAAACAAATGAGATCTGAATGCAGTAGGTAGTAAGTAGGTGTCAAGATGTAGGAATTTTACCTTCCTCAGAGGTAAAATGTAACAGTTATTAACTTATGGCGTATGTATGACTCTGCAACTCAAGAAAACACATGCAAGTAGAAGTAACATGAGGAAATTTAGAAGGCATCTTCATTATTTTGGCAACACAACATTCAGGAAATGTGCTGCAATTACACACAAAACAACCGAATACACAAACGCACTGCAACGGCCTTAAATATTTCTAGTAGGAGACACAAATACAGAAATGATGCAAAAAGCTTTTACTACTGCAGCTTCATCTCGACAGTGCTTACTCTCTCGTCAGGTTCATGGTCTGGTCCCTAGAGGCCAGGAGAACTTCTGTTGTGTCGACAGGATATGCAGCATTTTTTCTTCTGCATTTGATTTTGACTTTGCATGTTTTTGTACTTGCACTGAAAAAATCATCATGAAGTGTGACTTTAAAGAAATGACTGCTAACAGCTCATTTGTACATGGTGTTTTGTACTTGATGTCCTTTAGTGTGTTACCTACAAAATGACTGAAATCATCTTGTTTGGAGCTTTGCTGATGTAAAGTTTTACAACGTATTTTACTTGCATCTTAAGGTTTATCATATAATTGTTATCACTGTGATTCATGTTTATTCTTTTTTAACCTTTCTTGCATTAATGAGTGAGGGATGGGTGCTCGGGTGGCGGAGGTAAAAACACTGAAATACGGAGGGACAATCATTTCTATTTGCATCGGGATTGCATATTTTCGTACGCTTAATGTTCCTTTCAATAAAATATTTTTGAAATTACAAAAAGGGATCATAACTTTTTACACTGTAGTCTGGTTGAAAAGGACCAACATTCACATTTGTAACATCAAAACGACCTGAAGCAGCAAATAGTTGACTGTGAGAGAGATGTGTTTCTCCTGGCAGGGCTCTGTGAATTAATACCTCAGTGTTGGATAAGAAATGTCAGTTTGTGCTGAGAAGGAGTTTTAGGTTTCAGCAACTGTTTTGTTAATGTGAGATAGATTTACCTTTCACACTACAGTGTTTCATATCCTGGCTTCCTCATCTTTCTCTTCACCCAAATTAACGTCTCTATCCGCCCCTATCAGCAGACATTTTCACACTACACTGGCATAATGTAAAACATACATCCCCACTCCACTCTACACTGTACTATACTGTACATGCTTTTATTTCCCTCCCTGAACTGTTGATGCCAAGTCTCTATAACTCCCTGAGACACACAGGCACACACACCTTGTTTAACACGTGAAAGCACCTCTCAGTTGTTTAAGATGAGAAATGAGGCCCCTGGGCTTTCTAGCAAAAATACATCCTGACAATCTTTACAGCTTCAAACATTGACTGTGATATTTCATGAGGAAGTGTGTGTGTGTGTGTGTGTGTGTGTGTGTGTGTGTGTGTGCATTGTTTGTGCATGAATATGTGCAATATGAGGGAGGGTGGTGGAGGGCACTGGAGATCTGAAAATTGATTTTGTTAAAAACTTAATTGCTTTTCACACGCCTCTGACAAAGAATGAATCGCACGCTGTTTGATATGAAAGCCGAAATGTCAACATTTGTGAATGTTTATAATCGTCTGCGATAATCTTTGAAGATGAACTTCTTTTAGCAGTTGCCAACAGACAACTCAGATTTGCGAAACCATCCTTTCTCACCACTCACAACTGCATTCTCTGCTCTGAGTGAAAAACAGGGGATTTTAAAGCTGCTCTATCAGAGCACTCAGCATTGAAACATGTAGCTCGAATAAGAACATCTGGTTAAATACAATGCAATTTATTTCTTAATTTTTATTTTAACGTAAACTGCAACTTTAACACTTTGATTTTGGAATCAGCTCTCTGTCTCCCAACAGTATTGAATAGTGGAGATCCCAGATTATCAATGTTTAGGCACTTGTTCCCTGACCAGAGAAGTGTGATGTCAGATCAGATTTTGCAGAAAAATGTTTTTGAGATGCTACTTACCTTCTGACAATGTAAATATATACATGTATAACTATACAGTAGTTAGTATAAATGAGATCTTTGAGAATGGCGAAATGTGTATCATTAGAAAGTTGACAAAACATATCTTTTCCTCTCTATTTTGGCCTAAAAACAGCGAACTTTCAGTTAATGAATGGATGGTATGTAAGTATGCCTTGACAGACATTGTTGGGTGCTTTGTGACAGTAATGCAGATGTGCACAATTCTGTTTTTTGCCTTTTGAAAGAGGAGGAAGACAAAGGAAAAACTGTGCCCTTTTCCTGGCACGTAGGCATTTGAGTGTGGACCAAGACACTTTTAAAAAAGATCTCCTCCTCCTCCTTGGTATGGATGACTTAGAGTTGCCTTTCTTCCAGTTCAAACAGCTGATATCTTTCAACATTTTACTCACGTGAGCAAATGCTGAGATCTGGCAGCATGGCATTCTCTTCAGAAATAAAGCCATAATGTCTGAAATAAAAAACAAAACGCTCATTGCAGGAAAACTGCAGCAAGCTGAATTTTGTCAGCAATAGACATTTTGACTTATCAGACATCAAACAAGATATCGAAACTGATATCTATAAGTGGAAGAGGGTTAGATGCCTTGCTCAAGGGCACCTCGGCAGTGCAAAGGACCTGCACCTCTCAATCAATGTTACCAGTCCACATTCCATACTGAATCGACCACCCCCCAAGCAAAGCCCCTACGGACTAAGCTGCTGCCTGAACTACTATAATAAGGCACAGTTCTGTATATAAAATATAGCTTACTGTATTTTTTTTCCTGCGCACATTTATTTTTTGTCTCCATCACTAGGAGACATGACTGTCTGGTTTGAGTAGTAAGAAATAATTTAATTTTAATAAATTAATTTTAATGTGCTCACACAACACCAGAGCTGATGGTTTACCGAAGCAAATAAATGAGAAAAAACAAAACAAAAACAAGATTCACCGTAGTTTTCATTTTTAGGGTTAGGGAAAGAATGAACAATACCAGTACGCTGAAACCAAAGAAGATACAAGTTGGTACTAACTTGAATTATCTTTTAACCACGGTTTCTTTTATTAGAGTTTAGTTTTTAGACTGAGATGATGATATGAGCCGAAACGTCACTGCAGCCATGAACTGTGCCGTTGTTTGGGTTACTGTGTGGGAGACGATTGTCCGACAGGAGCACAGAGTCACAACAGGAAGCTCTGAGAAGCTTCATTATGGGTCCAGTTACAATTACACAAGGACACACACACACACACACACTCAAGAAAAACAGCTGGATCATGTCTCTGATTGCGGAAGAATAGGACAACTTTCTGTGTATCGGGCCAGGTGTATGTTATCTTGTGTGTGTGTGTGTGTGTGTGTGTGTGTGTGTGTGTGTGTGTGTTTGTGTGTGTGTGTGATTATCTCCAGTGTCTCTCTCACTCAAATTAAATGGTGTTTTCATCACAACAGTTGCTGTGACCACCACCTAACCTGACAGAGCTGACCATTTACTCTGTGTCATCATCATCATCACACACACACACACAACCTCGACCTATCATCAGTCCCCCCTCTCTCTCCACACCCCCAGAAAGATGACCTCTGAACTCTGCAGTGTGTGTGTGTGTGTGTGTGTGTGTGTTTGCGTGCACCACATGTGTCTCCTGCTACTGACAAACTAGAGACAAGTGATGACTGAGATTATGCAGGGCTGTGACTGGTGGACAGAAGCCCCCACACCCATCACCACACACACACACACACACACACACACACACACACACACACACACACACACACACACACACACACACACACACACACACACACACACTTGCTCTAATAATTTTTATTTACTGTCACATGTGTCAAACTCTAACCATCTGCCACCACAGACGGCTGTAACCTTCTATAAAACATTTTTACAAATACTTTGAAACCCCAAAGAAGCCATATATTTTTTGTCCTGCTGCTCCTGCACTCTCTGCCAACCTGTTTGACTTCCCCCCTCTTTTTCCGCTGCATGTTTTATGTCCTCTGGCTTTGCTCTGTCCCCCTCTGTCTCACTGTTGATTGAAGGAGAGCTGACAGAGCTAACCAGAGTTTTACTGCCTCTTTTCCTCCTTGCCCACCTTCCTCCTTCCCCTCCGAAGTCTTCCAGAGAAAACAGAACCTGATGGAGTTTACGACCCGATTACTGCCTGGACACACTGCTGGCTGCTCCCCCACTGCGCCGCAAACACACACACACACTCACACAGAGTCTCAGCAGTGGGCGCTGGTATGGGGGAGAGACTCACAAGTTTACCTGTCATCCCACATTAGTAACACTCTAAAGGACTGCTTGCACTGTGGAGAAAAGCTAACTATTGCAGCTCCAAACAGCAGCAAGGCTATTCGTGGCTGAGGAGTGGGCTGGTAATAAATGTCAGTCCATTAAACAGGCATAGCTTTCTGTGCCTGGGAGCTGTTTAAGTAAACTTAGACATGACGGTGATTCTGTACATCCACACAACAACGCCAGCAGCTATAAAAAAAATCTGGGAGCAGCTAGCTGTAAAAATAGTGGACCAATGAGGGGAAAACATTAAGACTGAACAGCAGTAGACCACTTGTCAACATACTATCACATGAACGCTCACCTGCCTCTCTGAGCAGATAACTGTCGCCCTGGGAAACATGCCCCTCCCACAGGGCAAATAAATGATTTTTAGATGAAAATAGCATCAAATACTCCACAAATTCTTAACATTTTTGTTTGTATTCGTCAATCTTATCAGTTTCTCAGTTTCACACTTTAAATGATCAGCTAAAAAATAAACATTGCGGTGATAATGCCTCTGTTTCAACTGTGCACAAGAACGGATACGTTCCCTCATTTCACCAACATAATTTCTTTTTTGCTTTTAAAATCTTTTATTAACCTGATGTTTTATTAATGACATTTGTAATTATTAAACAGTGTTATAATTACAAATGTGAGAGTAAGGCTAAGCTAGTTGAAATGCTGATTAGCTGATTAGCATTGCACAGACATACATAGACTCCAGCTTACCACAACATACCAACATAAACCTTCATATATAGCAATGAACTTAAACTACATATATAAAGTAAAAAATATCTTCAGTTGAGCTGCACACAACCATTTGAGGGATCACAAGTAAAAAAGGTTGGTTCTGGTGTAATCACGATGTAAAGAAATCCTGCATTTTCTGGCTTGAATCTGGTGTCAAAGCAGCAGCAGATTTCCCTGGTCTGCCCAGAAGGGAATAAATGATGCTGAAACTCTTTCAGTTTCCAGGCAGCCTTGTTTCCTCGGATATTATTGGGCACAATGATGTCACACACAAGTCAAAAGTTGGAAATCCCCAGCTGGCACGCTGGAGTCACTTCCTCTTTGTGTTCCAGAGGTCCGTCTTTGAAGAACTTTTCTTAGAGTAACATTTCGATGATATTTAGACTTATGTTAGTGTACCATGGACTGTTAAATATACAGTTCAGCCTGTTAATTTGTGACTTTCAGCAGGCTTAAGTTTCACAAATCATAAAGTTTATATTTAAGGAGCGACATCATAGCATTGTCCCGAGGAGAGAGTCAGAAACTTTCCTCTGTAGTTCAACATTTGAGGTCAGGTGATGTCATCAAGGGAAAGATTTTCAGCAAGGATGATTGGCCAGCTGTCAGGAGCGGTCTGTCCAGGCTCCTCTCTCTGCACCACAGTTCCCATGAGTACCTTCTTCTGTCATCAGTGAGTGCTGGGTGGCACCTGTGGCCTGTTGATGATTTGGACATCAGGAGTAGACATATGCCAGTAATATACAACATGTATTCACACCACACACTCAGCTTCTCTTTTATAAACATACATACACACTGCGCACACATTTTAACATTAGTTACAAAGACTATCAGGAAAAGCTCTGATATCAAAACAGTAAAAATGATCATCGAGCCATTTAATAGATTTAGAGGAGAGATGATAAATACAGAAACACACACATGCAGGTACATACACACACTACACACACATCTAGTGAGTGGTGAATTAGTGTGTTCTGATGCTGTGCCACAGTGGGTCTCTGTGCCTGATAGTAATGTAATAAAACAACCAGCTCACTCCCACACAGACCTGCCTGTGCAGCAAAGCACTGTGGGTAAAGTCACCACAGCGTCCCCGGGGACGCAACGTGAAACCGCTGAAAACGGTCTTCTCTGCGTGTGTGCTCTCACACACACACACACACACGCTGCACTTGCTCAGAGAGGAAACCTTTATGAATAAACAGATGAGAGTCCATTAGTTGTAATGTTGTTATCCAGCTGTCTGAACTGTGACCTCGCTCAGGGTGTGTGTTTATGTGAGCAACACAGATGCAGAGTGATGGATCGTTTAGAAGACTATTTTAGTAGCCAAGAACGTCTTTTAAGGGATCCCTTTTTTCCAATGCAACACAGTAGCCCTTTAACCTTTTTCTAGATTAACCATGTCGATCATTTCCGAAGTACCACCGTACACATTTTTTACCTTTTTTTAAATTAATTTTTTTCTTTTATCAGTGTTAATGTTTAGTCAATGTTTTGAAAAACATTTTGTAACATCAGAAACACTTTCTACCGGACGTTTTTAACTGACCTTTTGACCTGTCATAGTGGGAAACTAATGACGTGGAATTCAGTCACCGTTGATTTTATTATGGGCCCATTATTGTTTAGGTTTTGGTTTTTGATGAATTATCTCCTGTTTTATTTTGTAGTTGTGTCTTGTTGTCACTCTCTACCTGCTGCTCACCTGTGTTCCTAGTGTTCTGTTCCCCTCCTGTGCTCCTCCCCAGTCTGATTTTTCCCCCCACACACCTGTCTCGCATCATCCTCGTTAGCACTGCCTGTTCCAGGTGTCTCTACACCTGCACCTCATCACCTCGTTAGTTTAGTTCGTATGTAAGCTATTGTTGTTCCTTCAAGGTACTTGTCCACAGGGGCATCATATTACGCAGTCGCATTTCCACCTCTCGAAACACAACGCAACACTACCAGAATGCATTGCATGGCTTTCTATATAGACAATGAATAGGAGGCGTGAAAATGATGGATCCTGTTGATGTTATCTTCACTCTTTGTTTCCGTCCACGTGTCTCCTGTGCTCCTGTGCCTGTTCCCTGGTCCTCCTGCGTTCCTGATTTGTTTCATGTGTTTTTTTTGGTTTGTTCAGAGTTTTGTATTTCTCTTTAGTTTTTTCCCTTGGACTTTCCTTTGCCTGCCTTTTGTTGCTTGATTTTTGAATTCGAATTCCTAATTTGAACTGTGACAATTATATTAATATACCGACTGTCCCGTAGCTCAGGCCAGCTGAGAGATATGAGTGGCTAGTTCACTGCGTTCAAGCGAAATAGCTGTCACAAACGCACCTCGGCTGGAAAAGGCTACCTCGTGTGACTCCTTACTGCTGTAGGTGTGTGCTTTGGGCTAACTGGGTTAGCTGTTGGATTGGTCTGTCACTGGACTGCCACTTTTCCTCTTTTCATTCTCACTCGTCCGCAGCAACACAGTTATTTGGCTCAGGAGTTGTGTGCTTTGTGCTACTGCAGCTGAACAACAGTCACTCGTTCTTTATCAGGGGATATTATTTGGGGTACGTTGTGCTAAGCTACTGAGTTAGCAAGCTGCTGAATGGCAGGCTCAGAGGCTGTGTACTCTGAGAGCAGTTTTTTTCCTTTTATTCACTAGAAATATATAAAAATGCTTCAAGAATAACTTACCCTAGCTTTAAGGGTTTTAAGTGTGGTTTTTTTTTGTACAGTTTAATTAGTGTTCTTGTTCATAAACAAAATCTTTTTTGCAACATAAAAACCCAACGGCATCCGAGATGTATTGTGAGATCTGAGTGCGACTTCTTTCTCTTTTTGTTTGTTTTCATTTTCATGTAATTCTCATCCTGTATGAGTGACGGTCAGTGTTTTTCAAATGAAACCATTTCTTTGAAGTAAAACTTTTCATATGTAACAATAATTAATCATTTACAATAATTTACCAGTCAAACAGGTCCATGTGAACATTTTATTTGCAGGTACCTGATGTTAACACGCTGCATGGGAACCTCCAACTTCCCTGCTCTCAGTGTTACTCCCTCGAGTGCAGGGGCTGGTGTGTGTTGGTGCTGATGATAATTAAGTCGATGAACATGAAAATGAAGATCCTTTGCTTTAAGGTGTGTCTGAGTGTGCGTCTCTGTGTGTGTGTGCGTGTGTGTGAGAAAGGCAGGGAGAGAGAAAGGGTGTGTGTGTCAATGTAGTGCTGAGAAGAGAACTAAAGGGCCATTTATAGCTGTCACACACTGACAACCATTACCCATGCATTTACAGTGCTCTCAGCACATACTGTCAGGAAGACTCTGCACACACACGCACACACACACACACACACACACACACACACACACACTCCCCTCTCTACCTGACAGAGCCTAATTATCGACACCTCTCCCTGTCGGATGAAACAAAAAACTGCTCTATTTTCAGACTGATGGAGTCTGATGTCTCTCTGTCGTTTTCTTCTTCTTCTCCCCCTCTCAGCGTCTTTTGTCGTCTCTGCGCGACGCCTCGGCGCCCCCCCCGCCCGCCCCCTTATCCGACGTTTGATACTCGACTCGTTAAATAAGACTCAAATTAAAACAGACAATGAGGAAAGTTTCCCCCTCACAGCCACTTTCATTTGTTGTGATTGTTATTCAGAGTCATGGATGGCAGTGTGCCTGTGTGTGCCTGTGTGTGCCTGTGTGTGTGTGTGTGTGTGTGTGTGTGTGTGTGTGTTTCTGTGCACGCGTGTGTGTTTGTGTTCAGAGTGGAAATGGCAGCAAGTGCCATCTTGTCTTTGAGGCCTGCTTCATTAGTTGTCAAACAGAACAGCCATGCTCACCTCTGGCCCACTATCCTGTCAGTGTGTATGTGTGTGGGTGTGTTTGTGTGTGTATGTGTGTTGCGTGGGTGTTGTGGGGGTTTAGGATCAAGTGGTGCCTCTGTAGCTCTGCAGAATTTGTTTTATGGGAGGTCAATTCAGTTTATCCAAGCTCTGATTCATTATTTGTCCCTCTGGCCTCTTGCAACCAGCACCACAATAATGACATAGTGTTTGTTTGTGTATGTGTGTGTCTACATGTGTGTGTTTGTGTGTAGGATGACAATACATTTCTCCAGGATATTTCTGTGCTGTGTGTTCAGTTTTAGATGGAAGAGGAATGCATTGAATAATCTGATCTAACCAACCATGTAACCAGCTGCACACCCAACCAGTAATGTTCACCAGAGCTGTTCTGTGTGTGTGTGTGTGTGTGTGTGTGTGTGTGTGTGTGTGTGTGTGTGTGTGTGTGTGTGTGTGTGTGTGTGTGTGTGTGTGTGTGTGTGTGTGTGTGTGTGTGTGCATTAATGTGGCTGTTGGCACTCTGGTGAGTAGATCCCGTTTCAGAACATTCCAGAGTCATGTAAACATTTATGCACAAGCAAAGAAAATCACTCACACACACATTCTTCATAACACTCCGAATGATTCATAAATAAACCAGTCAGTGCAGAGAGCCCAGAGCGTTCACACATTGAGACGAAATCCTCTATACATCAAATCTGTATGGAGGAAGCTGGGAAGAGAGGATGGGAGGAAGAGGAAGTGGTTTGCGTCTGAAATCACACACTAACATGCTATTTAGTATGCCAAAACAGTATGTGAGATTTTTTTTCAATATGCCTGAAGCCTTAGAAAGTATTACAGAATGTAAGCACTTTGGGGCACTGGGCGTAGGCTATTGCTGGCATAAATATCCCATAATGTAATGCAGCAGTGATGACGGCAACATCCATGGCAACGGCGGCACATGCAGTTTTACTAAAACAAGTATTACCTATGGTAGACATACATTTTTCAGCACTGGAGAAGGAAGCGCAGGTTTTGGATTGAGAGCAGATTTTGAGACAATCACTGCCCACGGCAACTTTCAATCATCCAACCTGACCAGCTGGACTGCCCAAGGGAGGAGAGGGGATAGATCCAGGATGGGAGCCATGTTAATCCAACTTGGATTTAAGGCTTCTCCTCGCTAATGTTCGGTTGCAGGGGAATTGAAATGGACGAGAAGGGACTCAGAGACTCTTGTGCCCACATCTTCACAGAGACCTTTCTCCACCACAACATACTGGATCAAGCTGTAGGAAAATGATCTTTCCCTTGATCAACTAAACCTTGAAGTGACAGTTCAGGTCTTTTGGTGTGGGGTTGTATGCGGTAATTATCTCTAGTTAGTGTGTTACCTGCAGTAGATGACCGTCAGTTTTTCCCCTGTGTTGAGAAGCGGCGAGTAGTGCCGGCAGGGAAGCAGAGCATTGTAATGCTAAACGGCACCAACAGCAAGACGTATTTTAGCCATCTAAAAGAAGGGATACCTAAATATATATATCTGTTAAAGTGTACATTGACGTCAGACATCTCTTTCTTTTGGGACTACATTCCCTCAACCGTACAATGTCCGTATTCCTACAAACCAGTGCAGCTGTGCCTGACGCGGCTATCTGATGGCAATGTAAAGCACCAAAAATGTTCAAAATATAGCTTACACTTAAATGGATATATATTTTTTTAGGTGGGCCTTCTTTAAGGTGGCTAAAATACATGTTGCTGTCAGTGCCATTTACATGTAGCAGTACAATGGTCCGCTACATGCTGCTTCTCCACACAGGGGGAGAGCTGTAGTCATCTTCTGCAGGTAACGCACTGACTAGGGATAATTACTTCATACAGCCCACATCAAAAGACCCCAACTATCACTTTAACCATATTTCCACTTCATAAAACCAATTTATTTTTCAACTGCGAAAAATGTTTATCGTTTGAAGACACAGGCAAATGTTTCCATTCTGCTGAGCGTCGGCTCAGAAATCACATCGTTGAGGACATGGATGTACTTTGTCATTTAACTCGAGGACTTGTTGGAAAGGCTCCAGTTTTCCCGAAGCAGGAAAGAGTGAAGACGTTGAATGAAGTTTGATTTTGATAGAGTGAACTGAAGTTACTCACACACGCCTGAAGGTAAGAAGGCTGGGTTGGCCCGTAGCCAGCATGAACATGATGCTGTCACCACGGGCTAATCTCAATATCCATCCCGTCCTGTATAAGCACCGAAACCCTCAGAGGCTTATCGACGTCAGCAGCATGCTCAGCGTTAATGTGCGAGTGCACAAACTTGAAGAAGTGTGAGTATGAAGAACATGACAGCGCTTTCTGGCATCATTTGTTAAACATTACTATCTCGAGTAATGTTGAACCACATCTGATAGAAATGTAGGTGAAAACCATCACGTCATGATAGGAGAAACACTGTTCATACTGCATCTTTACTGTATAAATTTGTATCACACATATACTTCTTTCAGTGCATTTTTTGTCTGTTATTTTTATATTAAGTCTTAAAAAGTCTGGCTCGTGACTGGCTGATGACAGACCATGAATGTTTGTATATTAAACGAATGGTCTGACATTTTGTAGTATGCTTATTCGATTTCTTGCTCAGAGTGAGAGAGGCAAATTCAATTTGGATGTACAGCCAGGAGAGGATTATCTTAGTTTAGCATACAGATTGGAGGCAGGGGGAACCAGCTAGTCACTTTCTCGGCTGGTTTCAGTGACTTCCTGACGGAAGTCATGGCGCGATCAAGACATGTGTACATTTACTTTAAAGGTCCACTTTGTAAGAAAGTTGATTTTTGAGTCTCATTCCCAACTTGTCAAATACTGACACTGTGGGATGGCGACCGACCCGACCTACATTTAAAGGAGCAATTTGTAAGATAAGAATTTTAGTTTACACATATAGTTTATGTGATTTGCAGAGCCATCAGTACATGTATATTGAGCGTGACTACTGCAGTACTGCCGCGCTTAACTTATAAGACCACAAACTATGTACAGTATGTGCTCAGTTCAAGTTGAATTTTTCAAACAATTCAGTGTGTTTTCAAAGGAGGAATGACAGATGACAGAACAAAAACAATAAAATACAGATGATATCACAGACTATAAGCACATTGAACAAAAGCTCTGGTTGAAAAGGGCAGTAGTTGTCGTATGCTGCCCCCTATGTTGTTGGAGCTACCTTCAAATTATGGCCACATTAAAGAACCTTTAACAATTTTGACTTGAGATGTTTGAATGGTGTATTGCTTTGGCTTACTGTGTCCAACTGGGAGCATCATTTTGACACCTTTCACATAAACAGCACTACCAGGAATCCTGTCCCGTCTCCTACACACATCCCAGCATATTTCCTCAGCACTGTTTTTTTTTAAAACTTCTGATCACAAGCTGTTTTGTATTCTGAGAGAAAAAGTTTGGGTCTTTCCCACTGAGACTTTCCTTGGAGCCGCCTGAGGAGCTGAATCCACTCTGGCTCCAACATTTGGCTCCTGCTGGTCACTGCTTACTCTAATCTCATTGTTAAACTCAAGCCCCAATTAACCAACCACAAACCGGCCTCTGGAAGAAGTGTGTACTCACCAAAGTGACATCACTTTGCGAAAATGTTATTACTTGAAAGGCCTGAGAGGAACAACACACACACTCGCACCCACAGAGTCCAAATGCCTTCTCCTGCCCTGTATAACTTTCCGTCCCATTCATCACCTCTCCTCTCTGGTCCCACGCTGCTCTGCTGAAGTAAATAAATAAACAGAGGGAGTGAGGATGTGTGTAGAAGAGGAAGGTGATGGGGAGGCTATTGGGGGAGGTGTTAGCTCAATCATTCATCAGCTCATGGATCAGACTGCCCGTCCTATTTATCTCACTCTGCAGGGCGCTGAGAGAGATCTTCTTCTCTCCGGCTCTGCTTCTCTCTTGATGCTTACATCTCCATCTTTCTCTCCTCCATCCCTCTGTACAGTACTCTCTCCAGAGGATGGATGAAGGTGAGTGTGCAGCCAGGAACTCAGTGCATCGATCACTACTGCATTGGCAGAACTGATCGGCGAGGAGTTCTGTGAGTGATGCCACTAGGAGGCTCCACTCCAGATTCACCCAGGAGGGCTGTAGTTGGCTGGACTTCTCAGAAAGTTTTTGCTCATCTTCATCTGCAAAACAGCTACTGGGGCAGACTTCTTATTTCTTTTTACCCCTCAACTTTGTCTTTGTCTTCATTTACTTCTTCGTCTTCTTTGTAGTCTTCTTTTCCTTCTTCTTCAACCTCATTTTCATCTTCTTCTTTGTCTTCTTCATCTGTTCCTTTTTCTTCTTCATGGTCTTCTACATCTTCTTTGTCTTTTTCTGTTTCTTCCCTTCCTCCTCCTCCTCCTGGCAGAAATAGACTATATTATTAATTCTTACATTTTCATGTCCTGATACAAATAATCTTTGTGTTTTTGTTACCTTACAAATAGCTATTATAACTACAGAGTGAGTGGGTCCTCTTCCACAGAGTCTACCATATTTCTAAAGTGGCCCTGAAGTGACAAACCAAACATTGGCTCTACGAGAGGGCCTTTCATGTTTTTAGCAGGCACCGTAGGGGAGGGTGAGGTGACGTTTGTTTTTGTCGGTTGTTTCACGGTTGCAAAAAAGCTGTTATCCAAAATGATAGCAACAAAACTGACAAAAAAAACAGGCTGGGGCAAATCCAAAAAGAACCAAAGAGAGACACAGAGACACCATGCAGGAACAAACAAAGAGCGAGGGAACAACACAGGCTTAAATACAAACTAAACTAACGAGGGGATAAGTAGCAGGGGGAGAGACACTGGGAACAGGGCAGTGCTAATGAGGCCGATGGGAGACAGGTGGATAACAGGAGGGAAACTAAATACTGGGAACAGAGGTGAGCAGGAAGAAGAAAGAGACAAACAGCAAATTTAAACCACACTGTTTAAATGTCTAAATCCTAAAAAGGGCTTTTGTTGCGTAAACCTTACCACAGACGCAGTCCTCTTTGTATGACCAACTCCATGCAACTCAAGCACGGTTCATAAATGTAAATAGTGTTTCATTCACTCAAAGGAACGTGGTGCATGAGTACATTTATTTGAGGTTGTTCTTAGTGTCGTAAAAAAAAAAATTAAAATTCATGTCAATGTGTATGAATCCCATAGATTAGATTTCGTGACTATTTCACAAACTGCCTCTAACTTCTTTTGTATCTTTCATAATGTACCAATTTAAGCATCTTTGGATGATCACTTGAACCAAGCAGTATATATTACACGGCTCATTTCAGCTTGTTTATGAGTAAACTACACACAGTGAGGTCTGTGTACTTACATACACGCTAGATTTATGTTCAGAGTGCTTGCAGCCCTCAATCCATTATGTGTAATTATGCAAACTCTGTGTGTGTAATAGTGTATGGGTCTGTGTGTGTGTCTCTGCCTGAATATAGGTCTGTACATATTTAATGCACTTAAGTTATAGTTTTATTTCAGAGGGATGAGAGATGTGTGAATATTGTCTCATCACACCGGCGTTTGCTGCTAAACTGTTATTTGCATCAGTCTTTTGTTTTTTGTATCCCTTTTCTCCCTCTGTGTCTTGTTCTTAACAGTGTACTTCTTCTCATACACACACACACACACACACACACACACACACACACACACACACACACACACACCCCACACACACACACGCACACACACTTGGTAATGAAGTAGGTAATGTAGACCAGCTTTCTCTCAAATACAACACAATTACAAGAGATTACACAGCAATGGCTTCCACATGGTTCACAGAAAGTGGGATTACCACCCTCACAGTGTGTGTCTGAGCATGTGTGTGTGCGTGTGTGTGTGGTAGGTAGTTTCTTTTGGACCACCACCAACATAGCACACTGGTCTACAACATATATTGAATGGGACAGGGGGTGGAGGGAAGCACTAGGTAAAAGGGTGAGGGGTTGTTGGGAGAAGGGGAAAGGGAATTAGAGAAGAGGTGATTGTACAAGAGGACTGGAGGCGTGCTGTGGGTCTTTGTGCATCTGTGTGTGTTTATTTAAGAGAAATGAAGTCTTAAAACACAAGTGTTATGTATCAAATGTTGCCATTTGCTGAAGAATTCTAATTCGGACAATCGAGATGGGAAGAATTTGTAACTGGAGTCCACTGCAGGTGCGGTGAGGCCGATGCAACACCTTTAAAAGCTGCTCCTGCACTGCAACGTGGGTGATCCTGACATCCAGCTGCTGCATGTACAGAGTGTACCGGCCAAAAAATATCTCCATCTGCCTGTAGGCCAATATGAAATTCATTGTGAAAGACAAACATAAGAGGCAAATTGTTTTACACGATCTGCCAGAGAGGAGATTGCACCATATTCCATTAATGTAAGCCATATGATGGACACTTGTGCCCAAAACACTTTGCAGAACCATCAGTACATGCATTTTTAGCGTGACTGTCCGCTGGCTGCGGTACCACCATGCTTAACTTACATGACCACAAAATATGTACAGTATGTGCTCCGTTCAAGTTTAATTTTTCAAATGATTCAGTGTGTTTTCACAGGAGGAAAGACAGATGACAGAACAAAAACATGACATCCAGATGATATGAAAGTAAGTAAAGCAAAGAGCTGAAATTCTGAGAATGCATTAGGCAGATGAAGACATCTAGTCAAGTTATACCATTGGTTCACATGACAACAGTGTTTCGGGGGATTGAAAACACAAACTTTCAAAACCGTGTTCCAGAGCGTAATCTTTAGAAAAAATGCCACCCTAAGGCCAGAAAGATGGTCCGCGCACGTATGCAAACACAGACGCAGGCGCAGGTGCAGACGCAGGTGCAGACACAGTGCCCCTACTGGCACAAACAGGTGTTACTCGCAGTGTTGCCAACTTAGCGACTTTGTCGCTATAATTAGCGAGTTTTCAGACCCCCTCTAGCGACTCTTTTTCAAAAAAGCGACTAGCGACAAATCTAGTGACTTTTTCTGGTGTATTTGGAGACTTGTGGAGACTCTGACGTGAAAGCACGTATCATTCAACGAGCAGCGGGTGCTGCCATCCCAAAGCACTCACAGGCGGCCCAGTCCTCGCGCAACAGTCCCTCCCAGCTGCAGTCAGAGCAGGAGAAGTTCACCCCTCGCGTCCAGACTGCGAGTCGTGCGTGCACGAAGCCGCCGCTGGTTGATCCCACCCCGGGTTACAGTCAGGGCTGGATGTAAATGTAAAATTTTCTTTGTCCAAAATAAATCACTGCACTAAAATAAGTTCATTTGTAGTTCTAAACATATTAAGGGTGTTTTTTATCTCTCCCATGACGTTATTCCTCTCTCCTACAGCGTCCATTACAAATAATGCATATGGCCAGTTATGCAAATTAGGCGATGACGTCATTTAGCGACTTCTAGCGACTTTTAGGACAGCCAATAGTGACTTTCCTTACTGAGGAGTTGGCAACAGTGGTTACTCGAGAACATACTCAATGTGCGCTCTTATGCACAGGAGGAGGTAACAAACTTCAGTCCTCAAAGGGCCGATAAGGAGCTAATCAGGGTGTTTCCATGACAACATTAGTACACAATCATGGCGTGTGTGGAGGAATGTGTACTGCTGGTACAACTGCACAAAAAGAAGAGAAAAAGGAAAAGACAAGGAGAGAAGAGAGGAGGTGACACAGTGTCAAGTGTCATAAATACAAGGATGCATACGGACGTGTTCAGAAAGGGTCAGCTTTCTCTTGTTGCTTCAGCTTGCTCTTGCCTTGTATTATGATTTTCAGGTGACACATTCAAGAACACAACGACGCGTGAAATCAATCTTGCATAGCTCGGAGCGTCTTGCGTTCGTGCTCGTGTACTTGCGTGGACCATGTTTCTGGCCTTACCATTGTCATGTAAACACGCAACACGGCATTCCCTGAAAACTGTGACAACACGGGCCTGCTTAATGCATGTGTATTACATCTTCAGCCTAATATCAAGGCCAGAACAAAAACAATTTCCGTCTATCGAGCTTTGTTTGAGCTGCTGATTCTACTGGGTTTATTAAAGCTCCTCCAGCAAAGTGCAGATTTGCTGCACCATTAATGTGATGTGATGGCTCACAGCTCTGTTGAAGAAAGCCTTTGTGTGAAGATGTGTGGTCTCATTCTGTGGTGTTGAACTACAAAGTTAAACAGCCACCTACTGGCCCGGCTTGTATACTTTTCATTGTTTTCAATTGTTTTTGCAGATTTGTATGCAAGAGGATCGTTTTCACAACATTTTTTATTTAAATACAAAGAAAAAAACATTCCATTTTCAGCAAACCGTTTTACTGTTAACAGGGCCACATTAATGTGGTTAGACTGTTATGTTGTTGCTGAATGTTAGCAAAGCACAAGAAAACTCCTGGCGATAAGTTTGAGGTGTAGGGAGGAGGAGGAGATGATGCAGGGGCAGGATGAGAAGTTGGATGAGGTGAGAGGAGGGTAAATGTCTGCAGCGCACCTGGACAGGTGAATGATGGATTAACCCTCCAACCAACCGCAGGAGAGCAGCCTCCATCAATCCATCAACGATGACAACAAACCACCAATCACACAGCAGGGTGGAGAAAAGACCCGCCCTTCTTCTAGCTGGATATTCACGCACAAACAAACTTCAACACGTACAAGTCGACAATACACAGAGAAGAGAGCATGTGGAGTGAATAAAACCTCAGACTCCTCTCCTAAGATGAACTCACATGGTTTCACGCTCCTTTCTCTTCTCCGTGACAAACAAACAGACATTTCTCAGCTCATTTTTCATGTGTTTTGCCTGCTACATTCCCAGGCTGTCCCGCTGCAATGCCAATGTTTTCAATAGTGTAACATATCAGACCTAACCGAAACCAGGCTGCAACCGCAGGAGTAAAACAATGTAGGACTCCTGGGACACCTACAAGTCCAGGAGGCATCTGACCCCTTTGTCTCTGCCAGATTTAATTTGACTTTGTCTCTCTGATACTCCCAGAGTCTGTCTTTCTTCACCTCGTGCTCCTCTCTGGTGCTGATGTGTGGTAGACCTCAGACTATTGTGTTGCAAATGTGAAAGTTTTCCTAAATAGAGCCTGGTCTGTTCTATTTATGGGGGAAAGGCAGGCCATGGCATGTTTTCTATGAAAGCTTTTCCTATAAGTGCATTACATTACATCTGCTTTTTCTACTTTTTCTACTTTTGTTAACCAGGGACTGGAGCTGCTTCAAATAACTGTACTGTAGTTTCATTTTGTGCCATCAGAGGAACTGTAAAGGAAAGTTTCTGTTCATTATAACTTGTATCTTCCTAGTTTTTGATCATGTGTGACTTTTGGGCTCGGGGGAGGGGGGCAAACATTTAACATTTAACCGGCATGACTAGCCTACTAAGCTTATGCCGTTTTTCTTTCAGCACCTTTGGCCGCGCCGAGTCAAACTGAGCCCCAACTTCCCCCAAACAAATGTGTGTTGCAAATCGATACTCATGTCTGTGCAGAAAAGACGCTTTTAAAAGTCAGTGTATTCAGCTCTCAGTACTTCTGTGGCTTCTCACTGAATCTCTTTAGTTTCTCTCGTGCTGTTTGTACTTTCAAGTTTTACTGTTTCATCGTGTTGGCTTTCAGCTGTTTTGGGAGTTGTGTTTGGTTACTGCCAGTGAAAACGCAACATTTCCTGTAATGCTGCTTCATAATAAAAGCTTTTAAATGACTAAATAAGGGGGGGGGGGGGGGGGGGGCGCTTCAATAGCACAGCAATTAATTGGGTTGGGGACTAAACTACACTTACGGTTGAGTGGTTTAGTTTACTATATGACAATGCATGCAGGGTTTAAGATTCAAAAGCCTTATTTTGAAAAGTAACTGGTGGAGTAGTGGAGTAAAACGTACAATATTTCCCCGTGAAGCAGCATAGGCAGTACTAGAGGACCTGTACTTCGATGAAACGATGAAAACAAGACTGATGTCGTAACTGACCAGAACTATGTTGGTTTAATAATCCTGTCAGTAAGGCAGGAGAAGTTGAAACTGTTGAAATAGTTGCTTTTGGAGCTTTGACCATCACTAATCAGTAATAGATGCTAAAGAGGGCACGGCGAGTTTCATACTTGACTCTGAAAACACACTCTGTGGTGACTCTTCAGTCTGTGCAGGACATGGAGGTCAGCAACAGAATCATTCTGGCTTCTCAGGTTTCTGTTGTCATATTTCTGGGAATTTGATGCAATGTTTGGAAACCGAGCTGCAGTCAGGCAGGGTGGATCTCAGTTTGACTGTGTGTGTGTGTGTGTGTGTGTGTGTGTGTGTGTGTGTGTGTGTGTGTGTGTGTGTGTGTGTGTGTGTGTGTGTGTGTGTGTGTGTGTGTGTGTGTGTGTGTGTGTGTGTGTGTGTGTGTGTACACTGTCTTCAGCCAGAGATGATTGTGTTATTACAGCATCCAGGGCGTGAGAGCTCTCTCTCTCTCTCTCTCTCTCTCTCTCTCTCTCTCTCTCTCACTCACTCACTCACTCACTCACTCACTCACTCACTCTCACACACACACACACACACACACACACACACACACACACACACACACACACACACACACACACACCCCTCTCTTGTCCTGCTCTCTGTCAGTCATGCACTGTGTTCTCACTCCTCACTCTTCTGATGTCATCTGGGAGTGGATTGATGGGTGGAGGGGGCTTATGAGAAAGACACACACACACACACACACACACACACACACACACACACTGGGGTGTTAATAGTGAATTATGGGTTTTTAATGCCTAACACTGTGGCTGATCCAGAGAGGAAAGTCAGGCCAACTAGCCGTTAATCAAACCATTTCACTGCACGTATGTGTGTGTGTGTGTACGTGTGTATTTGTGCGCCTCACTTCTGATGCTTGTGTCCAAACAGAGCAATTCGCAGCAGGCCTCTGATATACATGCATGCAGCTTGTGCAACCAAACACTCATAAACACAAACAGCATGTGAGAAACGGAGAAGAAAGAAACTGAGAGGAGAAATTACGAGAGTGAGAGAGAGAGAGAGAGAGAGAGAGAGAGCCAGAGAGTGACGGGTGGGGGTTCGCAGAAAAGGTAAAGATAAACGGAGAGAGAAAGTGATGTAGAGAAAGGATAATGGCTTCCATATGAGAATGTCAGAGCTTTTTCCTGCCTGCTTCTCGGTGTAATCATATCAGCAGTCGGGCCATTTCCAGCGTTCATAAATGTGAAGTATGCAGCGAGTTTCAGGATCCAACTTCCTTTACATAAACACCCCTTAGAAAAACACTCCAGAGTGTGTGAGAGTGTGTGTGTGTGTGTGTGTGTGTGTGTGTGTGTGTCCACTCCTGTGTGAGGGAGACAGTGTGCATACAGTACGGCATACACATATCAGTGTACGTGGCGACCTACAGGACAAGCTATGCATTTTTCTGTGCGTGTGTGTGCGCAGATTAGGAGGTGATGAGTGAAGTGAGTTAAAGCAGCCGTAAAGTGTGTGTTGTGAGCTCAGTTACTCCTGTGTCACCAAAGATTTAGATATTCTTAAACATGATGATTTATATGTTTCCAACTGGGTTTGTTTCTTTTTACCACAAATGTATGCAGTGATGAGAAACCAACAGAATCTATGTAGATACAAAGTTCAGTGGAAAGAAAATAGTCGCTATATAAAACTTTTCACAACAAGGTCTGTGGAGTGTCCTGAGTAACCAAGTCAAAAAATCTTTGAAAGATACGTTGATGTTGAGGTTTACAAATGTAATTTTTGGCACTTTTGCGCACCACAATCTGAGTGCCATCTAGTTCTACATGTCCAAAACTCTGCAACTCACACCAAATGGATCTAGATAGCACTACATGTAAGAAGAAAAATGTATATTTTTTCTTTGAACAATCCATTTTAAAGGAAGAATGATCAGGCAACAAAAGTGAAAACACCTGTATAGGTTGACCATAGGTGTGTATGGTCTTTATTATATCCGCAACCCAGGGTTTGAGTCCCTGCCTTGGTTATTTGCTGAGAACTGGAGTCAAGACATAGTTAACCTAGCTTAGCAAAAAGACCTGAAGCAGGGGAAAACAGCAAGCCTAGCTCTGCTAAAAATCCAACTATTAACTCCTCTCAAGCTCACTGATCAACACATCGTATCTCTTTTGTTCCATGTATACACAACCAGAGATGTCAAAGCGACAGCTGTTTCTCCCTTTAATCCCACAATACAAATCATATCGAAGTTTCTCCGTTTCTTGTGGGATGTGTGTTGTGTTACCTGGCAACCCAAATCAGAGACAGAGGTGAGTGTTTCGCAAACGACCCTGCCTGATGTGCGTCTCGTTTCTCCTCTTCACTCAGTTTTCTTGCTGACAATGAATGAAACGGGTGCCAAGAAGAAGAAGTACGCTTCCAAATTTCACTTCACCCCCACAATGATGGCTCCTCACACACTCACAATGTTGATATTTTTTTGTGATGCAACTTTTAGCTGTTGACTTGAGATCGCTTTGCTGTACAGGGTTGAGGATAAACCATTTGCAGATACCCCAGAAAAAAAAAATTGCGTGGAAAGTTCTCTTGTTTTGTAAAAAAATAAATCTAAAAAAGAAACCAAAAAAAAAAATAAGCTGAAATCCGGCAAGCAGCAGCACAAGTCTATGCAAAAATGTCGCAAAGTTATAAGAATCTCACTCTTCTTCTGGTGAACATCTCAACAATGCATGAACAATTTGTCTGTTGGACCCTAATGCTGAAAACAAGTTATGAAAGTTATTAAAAATGTTGTTTAGCCTTGATCAAAAATACAGTTTTTATACAAACTATTCAACTGAGGCAGTGCTGAGAACACAAACTAAAATTAATTCGCTAGACAAGATTTTGCTTCAGAAAGAGGCAGCGGGGTCTCCTGGACTGTAGTTCTGTACCGAAAGGTTAAAGTCCACGGAGGCTGATGAACTATTGATAACTGTTCGATCCCTGGTGGTGTGTTTCTGTGTTTACTGCAGCAGCAGATCAAACCACGCACAGTGCTCAGTGTTACACACTCGAGCCATGGTTCTCTGAAGAAGGCTCCCAGGAGTCGCTGGGGGGGTCAGCGGAGGCTGCGGACCTCCTGCCTGAGCACTCAGCTGGCAGCAGAGAGCTTCAGAAGGCTGCACTGGGGATCTGTTGAGAAACTGTAAAAACACTGGAGTTGTGTGTGCGTGTGTGTGTTTATGTGCTGTAAGCTCCCTCTGCTCAAATATTCACAAATTAGCTAATATCACACACACGCACACGCACACACACACACACACTCTCATGGTTGACTGGGCAGAGGCATTATTCAGTTGGCTCAGGTTCAACAGCAACACTCAGAGAGATAGAGAGGATTATGGGGGAGTGAGCTCTGCCCTCAGAGGTTAAAGTGATCCATATTCCTCGTAAATATATGTCTGTTTTGCTACTTTTTTATCGTTGATTGGAATAACACAGTAGTGATTCAACGTAGACTCAGGTCAAGGTACATCTGCTATTCTAATCACTTGTTATTGGGCTGGAATTTAGTGATAAAATGATATGGAGAGGCGGTTTATGTTTTCCTGCAGCAGGAAAAGCATTTTGTTTCGAACTGACATCCAAAGTTTCAGCCAAGTCACAGAGGAGGTCGTCCAGTGATGTGATGATGGGACGGCTGGTCTCAAATGAAGGCGTGTGTGAGAGGGTCCACGGAGCTGGTTTCTGTGCACAACAAATCGTCTTTCTGCTCAGTCATACGTCACTTCAGAGAAGATTTAGCAAGTTGAGCTGCTTGTTGTCTCCGATCAGTTCAGTGAATTATTTATGCACCTCCCGGCTTTTGTTGCTTTTGTGTAGGTTTTTACGAAGCTGAGCGGCAACCTCCGGGGCTGAAGAATGAAGCCAACGTAAAAGTGCCTAAAACTGCAGTTCCTGGACTGGCCACTTGAGGCCCATAAGAACACATGTTAAAATGCCAAATGTTTACAGCCTGGTACAAAAAACGGTTTCAGTCTCTATAGCTAATTTCTATGTTGATGACAACTTCACAAGGGGGACTATTCAAGATGGCTCACTTGTTTATAATACATAAAGGCGTAAAGTTATGCATAATTAAGTGTGGGTGCTTTGAGTAAGAGCTAGCCACTAGCTGATGACATCAGGCCTCCAGGAAGGCAGGCTTTGAAGTCAGCTTTAATAGTGGCCGAACTGTGTTATTACAACGTCACGTGATGCACTGGGGCCTTTTTCCCCATAAGCGTGCGTTGTGAAAGAAGCGGCTGTGAAATGGTGGACAAATGTTTTTAGCGACTCAACCTCCACAAAAGGACTTGTTTCACGATTAAATTTTGTTCAATTTTGTTTGACAGTTGAGTAATTTTTTCCTTACCTGGTAGATCCTGATAATTTTTATCCTTCGGGAAGTTGCGCTTTTTTGGCTTTATGCACAACTGTGGCAGAAGAGTGTGACTCTCGACTGCAGCCAGTTGGTCCTTGGTGCTGCTTTTATTCACCCGGTGAAGAAAAGGTACTTCATCAGCATTTAATGTCTAAAATGTAATACTGGTTCTTTTGTTTTCACTGAACATCAAAAGCCAAGAACGATTCACAAAAGATTTCTCCAAAATCAAGAAAATCAGTAATGTCATTACTTGAAAATGTTTAATTTTTAATTATTAAATCATGAATTTGTGTTCAACTGCTTATGAGGTAGTCTGGTACACTGTTTGTGTGTGTGGATGTGAGGATGTATATGACTGTGAAAAGAGGTGGCGGTGTCAACGAAGACAAAAGAAACCCTAACAAGGACTTTATACTTGAAAGATATTTTGTTTTTATTCTCCATTTTATTTATCCTGCATCAAGCATTGTTCTTCTGTCTTCCCTCTCCCTTTGTCCTCTGACGTGCTGCGTGGCTTCAGAGCGTCCTGCTGTCAGCTGTTCGGCAGAAGCGTTTCATGCAGAAGCTCAGTATTTCCGTAAGGTGAAGAGAAACTCACGACCGTGACATTTGACTTTTACATCTGGCCTTTAACACAGCGGCTGGCCAAGAGCCCTGCCAGAGGACTGTGTGTGGTCTGCGTGCGATGGTCGGGATAGGCATTACTCCCATTGGGAAATGACGATATCATATTCAAACGTTGTAGTCTGACAAACAATGGCGGTGACATCATCTTCAGCGTGCAAACCAGTGAGGCATTTCCTTGTTTTTTAATGGAGATCAACTGGATGATATCACGATTGATCATCTCTGCCAATCACAACACATTTCTGGGCATCATCTCATTGACAATTCCTGGCAGCGGCTGATGATGATATCATTGGCTAGTAAGTGATGATGTCACAGTTCCAGATTAAAAAGAAGGAGGATTTCAATCTTCACAGATCATCAACTGGCAGCTGAGGAGATACTGGAGATAAATTGAATATAAAGCCGATAGAGTTCAAGATGAGACCAGAACAGGACAGCACAGAGGGAACGACAGAGGGTGGATTCATCTGTTTGTTCAGTACTTTGATTTATGAGTGAAAACATACCAGAAGTAATGTCAGCATTATTTGCTGCATGCTAAGATTTTAAAGAAGGTGAACATGGTAACTGTTATACCTTCTAAACATCAACATGTTAGTTGTCATAGTTTGGATTTTCTGTATTGTCATTTATAACTAACCCTAACCCTCCTGTTTTATTTTGGAGGTTATTTTGTGTCATGTTCTGCTTTACACTTCCTGTCTTTGTCTTTTTTCCTGTTCCTCTGTTTTTATTAGTTAATTAGCCCTTGTGTATTTAAGTCTGTGTTTTTTCTTCACTCTTTTCTTCTTCATTTTCACGACTGTTCCCCAGTCCTGTTCTGTCCCTCATGTCTTGCCTGCGTCGCTGCTCGTGTTCATTCCTGGTTTGTAGTGGTCTGTTTCGTTTTTTGTTATTTTGGGTTCATGTTTCGTTGCCAGAATTTTATTGTCTGCCTTTCGTTTTTGAGGACTCCAGCTTTATTTCATCTTTCAACCTATCCTAACAGTAAGCAGAGTCATCCGAGCATGTAAGCATGCTGATGTTAGCGTTTAGCTCAAAGCACCCCTGCCCTAAGTAGAGCCTCATCGAGCCGCTATCATTGCTGTAGGCTCTTAGTCTTATTTTCCCTTAAGAGAGCCTTTTTGAGGTAAATTGCATGAGGCTCATATTGTTCATAAAGTTTTATATTAAATGACCATATTGAACAGTTATTCACCAACACCACAACTATAGACTCCAAAATACACTCTTCTGTGTTAATTTGCTGAAAAATCAATAGATATATTAAAAAGGAGCAGACTTGAATAAAACAACATTCTGCGGTGGTATTCTAATTTGCATTTTGTATTATCGATTTTTTAAAACCCAGGTTCAACCTGCTTTTTACAAGTTCCCAGATTTTTGGTAAAAAAAAAAAGAGCCTTCAGAATATGTCTTCACATTACAGTTGCTGCTGCACATATTTCACCACTGCTCAAGAATAAAACAAATATTAATTTAACATGGTGTGTCACTCGCAGCTCGTAGTAACCACAGTGTGGACATCATGTGACAGACATCTGCTGCCATGAATCAGAGGCATGATCGCTGTATTGTCACATTTTGTTCGAGGTCTCGAGGGAAAGATCCCATCACCTGTGAGGGAGGAGAAAAAGAGGGAGGTGAGAATGTGTAACAGATGAGGAGGAGGATGGAGGGAGGAAGAGGCAGATGTGAATATATTCATGGGAAATGGATTACTAGACGCAGGAGAGAAAGATAATTGTTTGGAGTATTCGTTCCAAGTCCCAGCTCAATTTCAAGCCCTCCATTTAAGTGAGTGGGTTTGAGTGTGTGTGAGTGTTTTTCAGTACGTGTGAGAGTGTGTGTTACAAGTGGTTTGGAGTGGCAGCAGTGAGGGGTGTCATCCCCTGTACTTAGCTTTAGCGCTCCTCATTCAAATGCAAAGGCCAAACCTTGAACACACACACACACACACACACACACACACACACACACACAGAGAGAGAGAGAGAGTTATATTTCATTATTCGTCAGCTCTCAATCATTAAATCATACATCAACATCACCTTTCTATCAAGTCAGGACTCCATTATCACTCAGCCTCGTACATGCTATCATCATGTCAGCCTCCTCTCCTCCTCTCTCTGATATCCTTGTTTCTTCCTCCATCTCCTCCTCATTCTCGTATTTATCCTCATTCACATCCTTTTATCTTCCTCACTTGTTAACTTGATGCCTCCTTCCTCCGCACTTTTTCATTCTCTGTCCTCTTCTTGGCTAGATTAGGACACAGTTTCAGTTTAAAGTGGAAAAAAGGTTGTTGTACAAAAACTGTAGCAGAATAAATGGATTGATCGGTGAATGTCCTTCCAAGAAAAATGACAACATGGCAGGAGCAGACAATTTATTGATTTTTCAAGTGATTCTTTTGCACATTTGAATGGAGGACCTAAACTCAGAAATAAGTAAATAAAGAAATATATGGCTCAATGAATAAATTAACATGTCATTAAATGCACAGAAAATTTTACTGACAATAAATGTGATTAAATAAGTTTTTGGAAATGCAAAGGGGAAATAAAACAGAAATAAATAAATACATTAATGCCCACATTTATTTTCAAAATTATTTTTGGTGCATTTCTTTATTTCTGATGTTGCTGTTTCAGTCCGCCATAGATTTGTAGGTTTTAAGACACAGACACGTGATGTTGTCTTGCAGGTGGGGCGTCAGATGAGAAAATTATTAGTAATAGAGTTCATGGATGAACTATGTAATTTGGAGGACTTGAAAGGTTCCCTGAAAGTCATTCTTGGAAATATAAGAAATGTATATGATGCAGAAGGAGATGAGGCTCAAAGGCAAAGCCTACCTGCTGCTGCAGCTGTTTGTGACCCTGTATAACCATTTTTTGTACTACAGTACAATAAAAAGGCTATTGATAAGTCACTGTACCACAGCGGGTAATAAAGGTTGTATCTGCATTAATTTACAGTAAATCATCAACCGTTTCATACACTGCCCGGCAGACATGCTAACCCATGATGTCCTCTTGCGTTATGGTCCGGCCTCTGGTTCAGCTGCTTTAGACAGTCCGCTGTGATTCCAGCCAGTGTAAAGCCACCCGGGAGTCATGAAAGTCACTTGTGAACTTGTATAAGAGCCTAAAAAGTGACAGCAAGTTAATATTCAAAGATTAATTTAATTTGTTACTTTGTCTTTAAAAAATATATTGTGAAAACACTCTTTCTGCTTTCTATCTTCAGTTTCAACACTACACTTACACTTCAACACTATTCAGAAAATAAAAATAAAAATACTTAGTAAGACAATCGTGTCTGCTGGAGAACAGATGGCTTTAGATGCTTGAGCTCTGAAACTTCTGCACGTTGGAAATGCATCCAAATTGTTGTCAATGTTTCTTTGTCTTGTTGTCAGCATGCTCGTAAGGAGGGTCTGAGGCAGATTTACACTAGAGGCTTCAGATTTGAATTAGATTTTTATACATTGATGGTTTTTGTTTGGTTTTTATGTTGATTGAATCTGTATATCTGTGGTGAATAATCAATAATATAAAGGCAATCAATGATACGCTGTTGTATAATTTCCAACTGTGCAGTGAGAAGTAGGTAAAGATAATTTACTGTGTTTCACTGTGTTTGAAGTTTTGATCGTAAAGGCAGTCTCTCTGTCAGTTGTTCACCGTCCTGTGTTGCTGTAATGAAGTAATGTTCACATTTTTGAGCCAAACCTCAAAAGAAGGCTCACTGTCAGCATGTACCGCCTGTGTAAATAAAGGTTTTGAATCCAGAAGAAGGAAGGTGGAGGAGGAGGGAGGAGAGTGAGGATTAGTTGTGTGTGTGTGTCTGTGTGTGTGTGCGTGTGTGTGTCTGTGTGTGTGTGGGTGTGTGTGGTTCCTCCTGATGGGGTTAAGTGCACCGGGAGTGTGATGTGGTGATGGAGGGAGGATGAGAGGGATAAAAGAAGAGGAGGGAGAAAAAACGAGAGAGGAGAGATCCATTAGCTAATGGATGTCTTCAGTCGTGTCTCATCAGACTTGGTATTATCACACACACACACACACACACACGCTCTCTCTCTCTCTCACACACACACTCAAAGGGGCAACAAGCTATGTGTTTTTGTGAATTGTGAATGTGAGCAGTTAGCGCTCAAACAAACGACTGCATTCCTAAAGTCATGGACATAAATATTCCCAAATTCAACTCACATTAACTCCGAAATAAAAACACGGACGTGTGGTCACACTCCGAGCACATGTGTATTAATGTATGTTCACAGAGTGTGTGTGTGTGTGCATTTGTGTGTGTGCCATGAGACAGAAACTAATTGGTGTCAATAAGACATCTGTGGCTCCTCTTTGATTAAGCCTGCAGGCTACGAATAGGAGAATAACACCTCACACACACTCTTTTCCCCTTTCCTACACACACACACACACACACACACACACACTGCCTGTGGCCGTGCTGATAGCTAACTCCAGGCAGGGCCCATCTGTCTCATTACAGAAACGGGTCTCACTGGAGAATTTGTATTGTTTACGATCACACACACACACACACACACACACACACACACACACACACACACACACACGACCACAGCGTTGGCAGTGCTGGTAGTCTTGCTCAACATCAGAGCTGCTGATGTGACAGAAGAATAGAAGAAGAACGATTTGAATAATGAAACAAATTCCCCCTTTGAGTGAAAAACTCAACTCCTCAACATGTTGTGTAACGGTCTGACCCAGCACGACCTCTCCGGCTGTATGACTTTACTGAAACTGAGCTTAATATTTAAACAGTGAAGAATGAGTTCAGTGTGTTGAGTCACATGTCAACTAAATTACCTCACTTTTATCCACATTTTAATAAATCTTGTTATGCTTTTATTGTGGGTTTTCCTCCCAGGGTCTTTTTAGTCTTTTCAGTTTGTGAGTCAGCTGTGAAGCACTTAGAACGGCACTAATTTGTACGAGCGGTGACGTAACGGGACATTTCAGAAGATCTGTCACTAAACTGTTAAAGTGACTCCAAGTGTTGTTGTTTTTTATTCAGTTATATTTAATGTTTGTGTGTTTTGCATATTTTATTTAGTGAAAACCTTTTTTGAAAATTTAGAACATAACAATACATTTTTAAAGCAGGATTTCTTTCATTGGTTCAATTAAAGAGCTGTACTGGACTGTTTATATCCGTTTGAGTTGGGACTTTAAACATGAGATGGAGGTAGATGTTTAATTCGAGTTTTTTCTTTCTCTGTTGAAGTTGTGCTGTCGCTGTTGTGTGTTAATGTTGTTGGATGGGATTCATAAAATATTTTATCTTAGTGTGTTCACGTGTTTGAGAAGCTCCAACATTTGACTTTAAGATGTTTGTTTGCCTGGAGAGATGATCTCTGTGTCAGATTAAGAGATTACAGAGTGAATGATCAGGAATAACCTGCCATTATTAAAACCACTTAGAGAGTTGGTTAGGTGTCATAGTCTCTTTTTTTTTTGTTTCACCTCTCCACTTTCCAAACCGACAGCAATGAATGAATGAAATTGAAAATGAACCTTCACCTCCTCAGTCAGTAGAAAGTGGTCCAGTGTGTGGGCACAAAGCATCAATGCAGCTGTGTTCATTGACTCATTCACTACTCCCCACAGTTTGTAATAGACACTCAATAGTGAGTAGTAAAATGAGATTTTGGATGAATCATATTTTTGCATCATCACTGACATATCTCATGTCTGCAGAAACACATGTCGCTCAGCTATTTTTGTTATTTAATAGAAAGTTGCCAAACGAGCCGCCATGTGTCTAATAGGTTGATGAAGGTTCTCAGTCATCCAGGTCATTGTAATTCTAAGTGTGGTATCGTAGGCAACTGGACGTGTTTCAGTTGGTCCGGTATGAAATCCTGGATCACGCGGCCCACAAGCGGTGTTCGTCGAATGGGTGCAGCCGTTGAGTGTTTGCGTGGTTGACGGGGGTGTAGCCTGTTTTGGTCAAGCATGCAAGGCTAAGAAGCGTTGCGTGGCCTCTTGTTAAACGATGCCCTTGAGGCTGATAGTCAGGTGGTTACTGAGTGCAAACACAATGCGACATGCTTGTTTTTTAATGCTGCTTCAGTGGTCTTCTATTGTGATGTACTACACAGGACAAATTCTGAAACTGTCACATCTGATGCTCAGACACCTCACGTCTGTCAAGCTCAGGCCATCATTGGCTTGATGAACCAGCCGTTAGAAAGACTTGAGAGACAGCTGACAAAGTTTTTACGGCATGAATGTACCTCACTGCAAAAACTCAACATCTTACCAAGTATATTTGTCTACTTGTCAAAAATGTCTCATTACACGGACACAATCATCTAAAAAGTGAGATAAATGGGACTCGTTTTTAGACATTTTTTACTTCTTCCATTGGCAGAGAAGCAAGAAACCTTGTTATCATTGTTTTTATTTTGTGATACTTGTTTTTGAAGTATTCAGTCTCCTGACATCTCAAAGCATGAATTCAGTGCTGCTGGGTGATACACAATGCACAATAAAGGAGCGAACATTTTAATGACCCACTGTCCATCAACAATTGAATCCACTGTCAATACAGATCCTTGACCCTCTCGCCTCTCTCTCTAACCTCATCGCCCTCAGCGAGTATATTAAATACAAACAATAAAATCAGGTCCAAAATGGATATGAGTCTTTGGCTTTTCTATAAAGTGAGCATCACAACCAAACTAAGGGTGGGACAACAGGGCTATTTTGAATAAGGGGAATAAAACTAAAGACAAACCAAACACAAGATATCTGGAGCTCATGCAGAGGATTCAGGCAGTTAACACAGTTGGGTTGAATCTCCTCCTCCAGCTTCCTGCAGAGAGACGCAAAGAAGTTCTACACTGGTGCATCTCAGTTCCCTTAATTGCATCCTCACTTGCGTCTTTCCCTCTCGTGTCTCTGCTACAGTTTGAATGACAGTGATGAGCAACAAAGCCAGAAACTGACACCTTTTCACAGAGAAGAAAGAACTTTAATTAAATATAGTGAGAGTCAAAAAGTTATTTTACACTTCAGAGTTTAAAATACAAAAAAAAAAAAAAAAAATCAACATTATGATCTTTACAGTAGTTTCCTCTGTTCTCTCTCCCCTCCGCACTGATACTGCTGATAATGTGTGAATGATGACCACCGCTGTGAGCCTGAACGCAGACAAGCCTCCATAAGTGTTATTACTGTTGTGGGCTTTTTAAACCAAACCCTCTATTTACTCCTTCCTGTACAGGTATTTATATATGTACTATAAAAAAACATCCCTTAGCTTTAAAACATCACATTTTTCTTTCCGAGAAAAAAATGAAGACACGCACTCAGACACACACTGTAGCAGGCACTCACACAAACAGAAGAGTGGTCTCCAGACCCATGTTTGAGATAAAATAAATAGGTGGCTCATTCTTTTTTAAAGGAAACGTGAGGGAAAGAGGGAAAAAGAGGGCAAGATTATTAAAAGAAAACTGAAGCAGGAGAAAGAGATCCTTCATTCTTCATTATGCAACTCTGTTCCATCTTAACATCCATCACATGGAAGACAAACACAGATAATCATATTTAACTCTATACGCCTACATAATGCAACAAAATCATTTAACAACATCGGGACAAATTTGCTTCGTTGACTTACAAATGATAAAAATGGCTTGTTTTAGTTTGATTGAAATTAGCAGTGGAAGTATGGCTTTTAATGAACAGACACTATAAAAAACAGACATTAAAAGCAAAAAACAGATGTCTTAAAAACATTCAAATCCTTAGGCGTGAGAGACAAATGAGGAACACATTTTAAAGGAGACATATTATGCTCATTATGGGTTACTACTACAGTTTACATGCCTTAATGCTCAAAGACACATCAGTTTTCTCATACTGTCCAGTGCTGCAGCTCTGTATTCCCCCTCTGTCTGAAACGCTCTGTTTTAGCTCCTGTCTGTTTAAGGCCCCCCCTCCTGAATACCCACTCTGCTCTGATTGGTCAGCTCACACACGCCTGACCCAGCAACAACAGAGCAGCTGTGTTAAATCAGTTCCTATGTGCCAGACTAGCTGCTAGGCATAAACTATGTAAATGTGTGATAGGGTGACCAAGTGTGACATCACAAATTAAAGGTGGGACGACTGACGAGGCGTTTCAGGAGCAGTGTTTTCTGTGGGAGAGAGGAGCTTCTGTTGGTGCAGACTTGGACAAGGTATTTCAAATGCACGAGAATCTTTATAAAACACTGAAGGAAAGGAAAAAAACAAAGACGCATAATAGGTCTCCTTTAAAAGCATTCAAATCCTTTAACGTGAGAGAAACATGATGAACACACTGGAACATTTTTAAGGATGTGAGGTTTCAGGGGTCTTTCACAAAATAATTTCAGTTTTTTTTTATTTGATCATTTTCTGGATAACGTCCCTAAATGTTCATCCCAATTTTTGATAACTGCTTTAATGACAGCTGAGTCTCAGTTGCTGAGGCTACTGACTCCTGTCTTTCTCTAAATGATGTTTAGTATTTTCTTCTGCTTTTACTGAGCACAAACATCCATGCAGCTGGAGGTCCAGATCCCCTCAGGAATGAATTACAAATGATTCGTTTTTATCAAATGCACACGATGCTTTCGAATAGTTTCTACTTGTGGCAAATGTCATTGACCTGAATGACGAACAAACGATAAAGATGTATTTGTGAACACGACATATACATAGTATGGCATTCTTACACAGTTTTGGAAAAGACAAGTAGCAAACACACTGTGGCGTAAGACTGTTTAGGCATTAATGCATCAAATAAGGGCTTTGGCAAAATTAACATAATCATAAATGAATTAAGACTGTTGAAGCACACACACTGAGCTGTGCCTTCAGAGAGCAGTGACTTTCACAAAAAACCATCAGCTACTTTAATCACCTTACACACCTCCAGATATTTAAGACATGTCGCTGGCTAATTGTCCTGCGCTGCAAAAAATGTCTTTCCTTACCAAGATATGGAAATTCATACTTCATCTTTACCTCTTAAGTGCAAAAAGGGGATAAAAATACGGCTGGGCAATATTTTTAATATTACACCATTATCATGAGATGAGACTATATATCATCTTAGATTTTGGATATCGTTTTTATATATATTGTTATATCATGATATGCCATTAAAGGTGCAACATGTAAGAACTGGCCACCTGTCAAATTCATACTCAAAACAAATAGGGGGCAGCATATCACTAAAGTAACCGTTAACTGCTGCTTAATGTTGTTGTTGCTAGCTCGGTTAGCCTTGCAGCCAGTGGTCCAGACTGGGAGCTCGGGGCCCCAGGGGAGTGTTGGTGTTTACACCGCTAGCACAGGAGCTAAGGACCAGGATGGGCCGGGGCTAGCCGGTTAGCATGCTAACTTTAGTAGATATCTCTGCAACACAATACACAGACGTCATAAAGTCAAAACTGTTATTTTTTCACATTCTGTTAACAATTTTGGTAAATTTTGTTTTCAACCTAAATTGTCACATATTGCACCTTTAAGGGCTACATTACAGTAAAATGATGTAATTTTCTGAAATTACCAGACTGTTGTTGCTTGTTTCTAATACTTACGTTTACCCACTTAGTCATTACATCCACATTACTGATGATTATCAAAATCTCATCGTGTCATTATTTACTTTGTCACAAATATCCTGATATTTGATGTTGTTGCCAGGTCTTAGCAGGTATGAAGTGCTTTAATCGCCTAGCCCTCGATGTAAATAAAATGGAAAATGGAATTTTAAAAACAGTTGGACTGTAAAAAATGAACCTAATTCAAGGGCAGACTTGAGAGAAGTGCATCTCAGTGGCAGATGCTTTCACATTATAAGACTTAGTTAAAAGTTTTATAGACTCGACATTGTTTGCAGCGCAGCGTTTAAGACACACCATTGGATAATTTCCCCACTAAAGTTGTCAATCAAACCAGATAAGTGGGCAGCTAGTAAAAGAAACACAATCTGATTGGCCGGCTAATCACAGTAAAAATTATTAACAACACAGCAAACCAAAAGAAAACAACAAAACAGAAAAACAAAACAAAACAAGGATTTATATTTTAAGACAAAAGTTTGAGAACTCTCACACAACAAAATCAAAATGGCAGCAGTCTTTAAGACATGTTCTCCCTCTTACAGAGGTTACTGTGGCGGGGTCCGACTCTAAAAAAGATCATGTGGTAGAGTTGTTGGGTCAAATCTTGAACAGTGGAGCTGCTGTTGGCACACGCTCCTCTGTGGGAAAGGAGATTATTTATGGCCTTTTTACAGTCAGCTCATCAAATCTATCCTGAAGTAGCACTGCAGCAAGTTCAATTTTCTCTGTCAAACCTCGCCTGGTAGAAATTTCTTGGCTGAATTTTCTTTCTCTCTGCACCTTCTGTTGGCTAAAAGACTGATTTTCTCTTTCTAGAAAATGTAGCACACTAGTGAGTAAACATTGGGATTATTTGAATGGCTAAAACTGCAGCATCACTCACAGGCGGGATGCATCTGAGTCCTTCAGCTGATCGATGAAATGCAGAGGAAGACGAGTGTTTGCGCTGAAAAAGAGTGGCGGTGGAGTGGATTTGGCAAAGAGAAGCTAAAGTGTGTGTTTGTCTGGTTTGGCTTGTCTGTTTTCGGCTGGATTTGACCCACTTTTTACTCATCGTCATCTTCGTCATCAGGTATTCTTCACATTATATTCCTTCATTAATGACCAAACTTCATAAATAGAAAAATCCCTTCATGTGAGACACAGTTAGAAGATGATTATCACACGTTAACTGTTGCACGAAAAGAAAAACAAATCAACAATCACTCGAGGGAAAAGGTGGAATCTCTCCAAATAAATACACTTCCTGTGTCCGTGGAGAGTTGTGATGTAGGCGTGGCCGTTCTCCTATAAAAGCATCAAGGTGTACAAAGTCTAAACAACGATTTTCCTTGCAAACGGTCTTTTTTTTTTTTTCTTTTTTTTTCATTTTTCGTCTCTTTTCTTGCAGTTATTTTTGTGTTAGAAAGCCTGAGTTGGGTTTGTTCCTTCAGATCTGGACGGCTGCTTCCGTCCCCGACCGGAGTCTGACTCGCACCGAAATCCTCCGCCAGGATCGGGGCGAGTGTGCTTGATCTTCATCTCTCACACAATCACACAGTCACACACACACACACACACACACACACACACACACACACACACACACACACGGTCATGCACTCACACCTTTACATGGGTGGGACGATCATTCCCGGGATTGCTGAGGAGAAACAGAGGGAGAGAAAGGAAAAAAAAACGACTTTTAAAACACAGCCAAATATTTTCATCGTCATAAAAAATTCCCTTGTAAATACATCAACATGTTTTCCCATCTGTGCAGCTGTGTGACTGCAGCGACATTTAAAACATCAATAGAGGAATAAATCAGTAAATAAGAGCGGGGATACATCATCTAAGTTGGCTCTTCTTCTCACAAACACACACATTTAATTCTGCGCAGGAACAGTTGGCGCATTTTACTGTATGTTCGCGTGTGTGCCTGACAGATTGCATCATGGTGTGCGTTGCATTTAAACCCAAGGGATGGGTGTCAACATGGGAGAGGCAGAGCCCAGCCCAAAGCGACACACACACACACACACACACACACACACACACACACACACACACACACACACACGAGACTGCAGAATTGATTACATTTTATGGTGTGTGAAAACTTTAAAGACAAAACACCAGTGTGACAAAACTCTACAATCTCCACTGTTTCAGTCGAGCCTCGATTCGGTCTTTTTTTCCCCTTCCACACACATTTTCACTCTCTCAGTCTCTCTCAGACACACACACACACACACACACACACACACACACACACACACACACACACACACACACACACACCATAGGGCAGGTATTCTGCCAGTATAAACTGTCAAAAGAGCCGAACAGCTGTCATTGTTGATCGCTCCCTCGCAAGCTGCCAGTGTGTGATCACCGAGTGTGTGTGACAGAGGAAAGTGTGTGTGTATAGCTGTAAGTGGGGTGTGTTTATTTCAGCTGTGCTTTGAGACTAAGCTTTGAGTTCCCACACCCCCGCACAAGCTCTCTGTACACACACCACACACACACACACACACACACACGCACACACACACACACACGAAAAGCATGTGAAAAGCAAGCGCAGATCCACACACAGCTAAACAAAGCCAGAGATGTTGAGAAATGAATTCTCCGTGCCAAGTGTCTTTTTCTTTGGTAAATATCTAACTTCCCATCATTTTTTCCCAGCCAATAGAAAGACAGGGAGGAGTTACCAGGCAACAGAATGGTTAGATCTGTGCTGTGGGATGAGATGTGGATGGAAAAGTTGATGGTGGATGGAGAGATGATGATGAGACAGAAGGAAGATGGAGACAGAAAACAGATCATTCAGAGGTAGAAGATGTGAAACATTAGAAAGATGATTACTTGAATAAAATTAGTTAGTTTACCAAAAGTTGCAAATGCAGTTAGTGAACAGATTTGAAGGAAGAGGAAGAGGAGGGACATACTTCAGGTGAAGGCCAGGCCTTGTAGAGAGCTGGCTGTTGAGTACTTGCTAGAGTCCACAAATGTTTGATCTGGTAGAAGGAGGCAGAGAGAAAATGAAAAAGGAAGGGTTAGAAGTCAAGAGAAAAGACAGGCGAGAGGAGAGAGAATAAAAATTCCTGTTAATACAAAAGATGAAGCAGTACAAAGGCAGTCATGGATACAATTCTCCTTGGCAGAAAATGTGTTCATTAAATTCAAAATGCTTAATATGACACTTATGTCGGAGGTTGGGTTGGATGATCATAACCATGACACCGGACTCTCTGTTGTGTGATTGCCAAAATCTCAAATTGTAATCACAGAAGTATGCGACAAAAAAACTGGCTTATTGTATTGTGTTTGCAGTTATGTTTTGTGTATCACCACATCACAACACATTGTGCACATAAGGAAAAATCTGATCTGATCACATCTGTGTCAAATTAAGACTCATCACTTACAGAACAGAACAGGAGGGGAGGGGTGTGAGGTCAGTCCAGATTTTAATGTTTGATTTAGAGTTGATTATTCGAGGAAACCTTCACATGTGCGGAGCATTTTTTAACAGAAGTGAGCAGGTCCATAGTGGCCGTTTCTATGTAAGCTAATGCCGCTAACTAAACATTTCTAATTCACTCGCAGTGAGGGATTTAAGCCAAATGCAGCAGGCTAACATGTTCACATGCACTCCGTCCCCCTTGTTACATTCTGAGAAATCGCCTACTGATTACAACGCCAGGATATGCTGATGTTTAGGAGCTATTTTCTTTACCATGTTCACCATCTTTGTGTAGAGTGTTAGCACGCTAACATTTGCTAACTAGCACTAAACTCAAAGTAGAGCTGCTTTTCTCAAACATCACATCAGATATTTAGGAAGGGAGGCAAGTATAGGACAATGTGGACAAAATTCTGACCACTGAGCCACGACACTGAATGAAAAGTATTATTACAATTTATCCTGAGGGGTACAGGAATGCATGTATGAAATTTCATGGTAATATACTCAACAGCAGTTAAGACATTTCACTAAAAAACATGACTGTGAACCTCAGATGAAAAGTCACCAGAGTCACCACGATTTACCCTCTGGGGATCATGAACGTCGGTACAATCCATTTCATGGTTGTTGACGTATTTCAGTCTGGACCAAAGTAGGGCTGCGACTAACGATTATTTTCATTATCAATGAATTGGCAGATTGGTTACATTAAGAGTTTAGTTTAAAAATTATCAGAGAATTATGGAAAATGCTCATCAAAATTTCCCAGAGCCGCTTTTTTTGTCCAACCAACAGTCCCAAACCTAAAGATTCTTCCGTTACTGTCATAAATGTCAAAGAAAAACATCCAATCCTTACATTTAAGAGGTTGGAATCAGCAAATGTTTGACATTTTTGCTTGGAAACTGACGATTGATGATCCATAATCAAAATAACTGTTGATATTAATTTCCTTCTAATCAACTAACCTATTCATCCACGAATCGTTGGGGCTCTAGACCAAAAACAGAGTATATGCACCTACAGTAGTATGTGATTGTGTACTGTAAGAGAAGGACGTGAAACATAACAGCGACTCTATTGGCAGAATAGTTTCAAAAATCCACCAGAGATGCATCTCTGGAGGGGAAGTCCTCCCTCTGAGCATCCTCTGACTGACTGGCTGCTGTCATGGTAAATTACCTTGGAGCCCGTTGCCGTTGGCGCTGGTACAGGAGGGTGGAGGGGAGGATGAGGGCCTGACCACTGGAGCGAAGGCGGACTTCTGCTTAACGGCCGCCGACACCATGTTGGCTGGAGAGAAGGAGAAGACGCCAGAAGAGGAGGAGCAGTTGGAGGGCAGAGAGGTGGAGGAGGCCATAGTGGGACTGGAGGGGACAACTGGGGTGATGGGAGGTCAATTTTTTGAAGTGGGAGAGGAAAAAGGAGGCAGGTGGGATGAAGAAGAAAAGGGGTGAGAATAGGGGAAAGAAACAGATTCTGGTTAATTCACTGAGCGCGATCCTTAAAAATCACATACAGGTGAAATGCTCACGCGTCTGCACGCAGTTGGCCATGTAGTGTATTTTATAAACAGTATTTAAAATGTAAGAATTCTTCTAAGTCAACTCTTTCGTAGTCAAACATACACATCTTCATTTGTTTCATCACCAGTGAGATTAATATCTGCAAACTAAATCTCACATATCTCTGAATCCCTCCTCCCTTCCCTCTCTCTCTCTCTCTCTCTCTCTTGCTTTCTGCTAAATAGAAAAAGCAATGCAATTAACCAGCAGAGAGGAAAGAGGTGTGGCTGTCAGATGAAAGGCCGCGAGGGAAGGAGAGGAGGAGATGGAGGGAGGACGAAATGGAGCTCTGAGCTGGTGATTGTTTTTGAAGACACGGAGACAGAGAGCCCCATGGGGGAATCTCCACGCTGCAGATCTGAGACTTCCACTTTGTGTCCACAGACGCGTGTGCAGTTGGTACAGTATGTCTGCATGCATGTATGCATGTTGAGCACCTGTAATTACAATGGAAGACACGTAAACTGTATTCTGAAGCCGCTCTGTGGCAGTTTAGTTAATTTGAAACGCCACTGTGACAGTGGAGGTAGATTTTTTTCCACAAAGCCGCCAAAACGACTCCATAATAAGCAACTTCAGCACAGTTTTCGTTCACGTTCTCCCAAAACAAAGTGGCTGATAGCTTGTGGAACATCACTTCTCCCCTGATGCAGTATGTGATTTAGCGTGTGTGTTTTTACGTCTGTGTGGACTGACATGTGCACTCACTAGCATAAGGCGAGTTGGCAGCGGAGCCGTTGAGGAACGTGGGCGAGCCTCCCAGGTTGGTCATGCCGGTGTTGTTAGCGTAGCCGTTCATGGTGCTGCTAACTGAGGTGTAGCTGGTCTGCTGAGGCGTGGTGCTGGGCACGTAACCGTGAGGTGACACACTGCTGCTGCTGCGCACGAAACCTGCAGGAAAGTGTGGTGGAGGCAAGAGGAGCACATGGTGATTGGACAGTCAAAGAGTTTTCTGTTCTTCCCTTTTTCATTCTTGTTTTTCTGAACTCATTTTTTGAAAGCTTTTACGAAACTGTTTGTTTTCTTTTGTTTTCACACGTTCGAAATAAAAATTGTGTTGGGTACTCTTGGAAAACAGGAGAAAAAGGTGATTTCAAAAGCAATCCAGGCACTCTAAAAAAGAAAATATCAGGAGAAGTGGAAGGAAATACTAAAAACCCTTCATTGTAGTGGCTAAATCATTAAAAGGGCAATAAAGTCTTACCCTGATTGGCCTGTGTGGGTTCGGAGACGTTGACGGACAGCTGCCCGGTGAAGGAGTTGACCCCCATCATGCCGCCGTGGGTGGAGCCGGAGAGCTGGGTGTGTCCTCGCGGAACACTGTAGAGAGCTTCTGCAATGTCCGCCGCACGCTTCAGGATGATCTCCTGCAAAAAAAAGAGAGAGTAAATACCATCAACATCACAGCTTAAGAAACACTTTCAATCACTTTTTCAAAATTATTTTTGCATGTGTGTGTCTGTGTGTGTTCCTTACCTGGTTGTTATGGGGCAAACCATAGAGGGCTTCTACCAGGTCGGCTGCTCTCTTCAAAATAACTTCCTGAGAGAAAAAGAAGAAGGTGGAGTTAACACATGTAATGTAGCCTTCCTGTATTTTTCTTCTTCTTGGTGATCCACTGTCTGAAAAAACATCTGAATCATAATTCAAATTTAATATCAAGGTTTTAGCTGCACGTGAAGACGTGAAGGCAGATGCACAATTTGCACAAAATATCACACTTGCAAGTTATTTTAAAAAGACACATGTGTAATCCCTCCCTCCATCCTCCCCCAACACACCATCAACTAACATCCATTCCACCATCTATTCATGATAAACAAATTGCTCTTCGCTCCTCTTAAAGGCAGTTATCGGCTGTCAAGTCAAGTGCTTTTATGCTTCTTTTTTCCTCGTGTGTCTAATGACATCTTGAAGTGACAGGTATTTAAAATATACTCTAAAGTAAATCTAAAGTGCTCTGAAGGCTCTCCTGCTGTGAATCGGCGTTCAAATCAGGCCAAGATGATCCAATGTGCACTGTAAAAATCATTACTGTAATTTTACAGTAAATTACTGGCTAGTAATCGCAGTAAATTCACACTATTACACAGTAATATACAATAGATGAAAATGAGTAATATATTGTGTTTCCACTGTAACACACAATTTAAATTTCATTTTAAATACAGTATTTTGTTGTAAAATTACATGGTGATTATTGTAGATATACACATTTACTGTAAATGTATATTAATGTTCCTGCATTGTGTTTTTATGTTCACATAACCATATTTGTTGTAGGCCTGTTAGCCTGTTGCTAGTATGTTAGCATGTTGTTAGCCTTTTGGTACGTTAGCAAGTGTAATTTGTTGTAAGACTACTATATTACATTGCTCGATGACTGTATGGTGCTGTGCCCTAATTACAGCATTTCCTTGTAATGTACCAATTTTATTTAGTTTCTGGTCACTTCAGAATGTCACTTAAATTCAAATTCACGGCAGCTGACTATAATATTCCAAAAAAATACCTATCATGCAATGCAAAAGCATAATTACAGTAATTTACAGTCAGAATTCACAGTGCAAACCTGGCGTTTGTTCACAGCTTTTGAGTGAATTTTGATTGATTGTTTCCCCTCATATTGATTATTAATTTTCAGATCGAAACCATGTTTGTAAGCTCTCTCATTCTTATTCACATTTTTAATCCCTCGTGTTTCAGCCTCCTCCTCCTCTTCCTCCGCCTCCTCCTCCTCTTCTTCTGCTTCCATTTTCACCTTTTTCCTCCACCACTCCCCTTTTCCCACTTTCCTCCACATTGGGAATTCTCTTTCTCCTTTTCCCCACCCACTAAACACTCAACAATTCTCTCTTTTTCCTCAGTCTCTTTATTGTTTCTCCTCTTCATCCTTCCTCACCCGCCCACCCTCTCACTGTCTCCTTCTTACTCTCTCAGCTCCCACCCCGGGGTCTAAGGTGTCTTGTTTAACAGTTAATGTGTTGTCGTTTCCACAGCGTGAGGCCGCCCGGCGACACAGAGAAAATTACTCTGTGCTTCACAGTATTAACCTGCACTGTGTGACACACACACACACACACTCACACTTACACACTCATAGTTGGCTTGCATGTGCGCTCTCCTGTGAGTGGAACATATTGCCTCTCCATCAGTGTGTGTGTGTGTGTGTGAGGATATGAGAGGTCACAGAGCCAGTCAGCAGTTTTAGTGTGCCTGTCCATGGTGCTAAATTCAATCTTTTACACATTATTATGGCCAGGCTGGCTCTCTGTTAACCTCTCATTATCAGACTGGTGAGCTGAACACACACGCGCACACACACACACACACACACACACACACACACGCTCACTAATAGAAACCTGATCCTGAATGTTCGAGCGGTTCCAGTAAGGCAGTTGCTGATAAACGGGAAGGAAAGATGATCCTCTGGTAACATCATCATTATCAGGTCTGCAGGCTTCTGCCGCTCCATCACTCAGAGCCTCCGACTGCCGGGATCAATGCACTTTAAATACTTTGTCTGTTTACGTCTTTTCATATTTAGACACACATCGCCTAATTAATCTCTCCCAGGTTGCGTATGTAAATAAGAAAGCATTGTTGGTCGGATTACCTCCTGTTCAATATAAATGAATAATGCTTCCAGCTGCGTTGTGTTGATATGAATGAGAATAAAAGGGTTGTTGTTGATCTTGTGGGCGTAATCAAATGCTTCAAAACTGATTAAGAAGTCTAAAATAATCCAGCTTTGACATCCTGAGGGCCTAAAGTTTTGTCAGTCAGATAGCCTGCAGCAACAGTGAAAATACATCTAACCGTAGCACCAAAATTAAAGTTGCAGCGTGAAGAAATTTTAATCAGAGGAGAAATATCTTCATTGACCGATTTTTGATGCCGAAACCAAAGTAAATAAGCAAACTGTTTTTGTCTTCATGACTGAAGAAAACTGAATAAACAAACTGACCTTAAAGGACAACACAGTTTCATGCTGTTTTACTTTGTTTATATGTGGCGGACCCTGCCACCTTTCTAGCTTCAAACAGTGTTCTGGGGACCTTATTTTCCTCTGAGAACAGCTTGTTTATTCAGTTATGGAAAAAATAAATATTTCTGGGTTTGTATTATTACCTCATTAATATTGTAATGAGTTTGAATTTCTTCTCCAAAACTACACAGTGTTCCTTTAAAGTTGTTGAGTTACAGTACAGCAAAAATGTTGTGTTTGTTTCCTTAATATGATGATTTGCATGTAAACATATAGTCCATTTGCAGGAATAAATGTTGAAATTGTCTGTTTCTACAAACCATGGATATTTTGAAGCTTTACATTTCAACTTTATGTTTCTTTATGTTTAAATTTTCAATTTTATGTTGTGACGACCCTTTGCTTAAAGGACTTGGAGAATTACAGGCTTAAAAAAAATACAAATGACTTAATTACAGTAATTTGAGTAAGTGTAATTAGTTACTTCCACCGCTGGGTTAAGCCACAAAATAAATAAATAAATAAATACACTTGGTTTGGGCTTAAAATCATGGGTTTTGTTGCCACAAACACAGTCGGAAAATGTCCTAACGTCTCGTTAAAAATACCCGTTTTTGTCGGTTAAGACAGGAAGTGAAGTCTCTCACTTGGCAGCCCTCTCCCCCAGCTGTCAGGCCACCTCCAGCCCCTCTTCCTCCTGACAAGAGAGTCATCTTACATACATGTAATCTGGATGTAATAGGATGTAGTAATTTAACGTATCCGTGGTTTGTAGAATCATACAATGCCAACATTAATTTTGGTGACAGGGCTGCAAAAGATGTTTATAGTTGAAAAGTGAACTCATCTAATTACTTGTAAATGTGTGTTTCAACAGCATTTTAAAGACTTTATCATAATGTGAAATACACATTTAAATAAAGTCTTTAAAAAGCTGTTTTAACAGCATTTATACAATAAGTCATCTAGACATTTAAAATACTTTTTGGTCCAGGGCAGAAAGTTGGAAACGGTACATAACAATAACCACATATCACTTCATCACAGAGAGAAGCTTCCTCAGTGAGTAAGGTGACATTATATTTAGTCCAGTTTTAACCTAAATGTCTGTCTGAAATCCCCAAATCAGTGTTTACAGGATGTGATGGGATTGACCCTCTTCTTCATGTTTCTGTCCATCAACTGCTTCCTGTCTTTACAGTAGATAGTAAAGAACTGATGACAACAGAGTGACAGAAATCAACTCTGAAATGATTTTTTAATCACTTTGATTCCTATAATTGCTGCAATAAAGCCTGATTTTAAAGCTTTAATCTCCAACGTTTGTCTTGATTCATGTGTTTGTCTTTTCCTGTTGTCAAATATTTATGGAATATACGCCTGACACGTACTTGTCTGTCATTTCACTGTCATGTCTTGTCAGTCTTTAAAAATAATTTTACCTTGATTGAGTTTATTTTACCCGCCATCAAGACTTTTTGCACCTTTAATATAATCTATTCTTGTCTGTTTCAGGTAAATATACAGCCAGACAGATGACTGACAGTCAGACAGGAGAAGCAGAAGATGAGTGAGGGAGGAGACAGATCAGTTGGCAGAGTGAAAGAATAACAGGAGGTGTCTGCGTGCTTTTACTGTCTGAGTTATGAGCAGCCCTAATGTGATAACCATGCATTACAAACACACACACACACACACACACACACACACACACACATGCCGTATGCATTAGGACCAGAAAACGCTGAGCGGAGTATCTGCAGGGGGTGTGTGTGTGTGTGCCAGGCGAGCACACACATGACACACACATGACTTATTCCTCCCTAATGCTGATACATTAGCCATTTGATCCGCTTCTAATGTCCCATTAAGGATGCCGTACATGCAGGGTCACACCTTGCACAGAGATGATGTCATACTTTACATGTAGGTTCAGAGGGATGTGGGGCACAAGTATTGACATGCGTGCACACACACACATCCTCTGGGGAACATCTTCTACTGCTAACAAATAGTGAGAGTGTGTCAGGACGTGCGGTTTCAGATTTCATCTCTTCTCACCGGTGAAGTGAACGTGTAAACGTAAGCGCTGACGAGCGAGAGACACAGATATATATATATATGAGTAGAGAGAGAGAGAGCATTCATGGATCACCAGGATTACTCATATTGGTGATGCTGGTGACCTCTGCACAACGTATGACATCATTAAAATGAGTCGCATAGTGACACACAGTAGTGAGTCACCAGAGGAAGTCACCAGTCTAACGGGGGTGACACACACTGGTCAACCTTTCCAACCAGAGAAACACAGACATTTCTGCACAGAGCGATTCTTGTCAATTAGCACTGCCTTTGTTATGTTGAATAATCACTCTGATTGGCAAATGAAAAACAAAGAATCTTTTTGAAAAACTACACTTCAGTGCCAGCGCATATTTATTCTGCAAACACAAATCTGTAAAGAGTTAATGACAGACAGAAAACATCTGTTTCAAATTCTAAGTAAACAATGCAGCAATAACAACAATGTACAATGTAACTGGATAAGCATGAAAATTGAAATTCACACCGACACGCTGATGTGCCATGTGTTTCTCATTTCTGTTAATCACAAGTCGAGTTCCCATTCGAATGCTATGCAAAGTTTAACCAAACTTCCAAAAATCTGCACAAGAAAAAGTAATGTTTATGTATTAATTTGAGGAGCGTTGCTGTTTCCTCATTGCCCCACACGAGCCTGTCCTCCTCGGAAAAAAACCTCCATCTTGCTCAATCGGTAAAGTGGCACCCTCTAGTGGCTGTAGTAATAATTACAGCTGCAAAGGAGGACGTGAGAAGAAGAATAAAAAGTAAAAAGTCTGTATATGGAGGGGGTCTGGGATGGACGGACAGGTTAAACAAACACAGGACTTTTCCTTAACCTAACCAAGTAGTTTTCTTGCCTAAACCAAACTGCGATTGTACAACAAAGGTCCGGCACATGTATCGCTGTTTTGCTGCAATGGCCATGTTGCATTAGCAGATGCTGACAATCCACCTATTCAGAAGTATAGGTATAAGGATGTCTTTCCAGTGCACTCGCCTAAACCAAGAGTAAAACCTTTTAGAATTCTCACTCAGGTTTTTATGCACAAATTGAAAATGCAGCTCAAAACAGGTGGATGGAAACCCAAAGGAATAATCTGGGCTCAGGGTAGCTGCAGGTAAAACTGTCATGCAAGAGTGTAATCTGTTAAACATCACCTTTTAATCATTAAGTTTAAGAAATGATTCCAGGACCTGAGAGGGCAGTTATTGTCTTTTGATACTGTTTTTTTTTTCTTCCACCATTTTTCCTGCTACAGTGAAGTCGGGACTACAAACCAGGAGAGGTGATAGATTTCTTTGTGCATCAAAAGATGCATTTCTGCTTCTTACTCTCTTAGTTACTGGCTGATCGCCCACACAGGTGATTTGCAGCAGATTAAGGCCCAAGAACTGGTTCTTGATTGTTTAACATTTGCAGTTTGTTGAAGCTACAGAACATTTATGGCTCGAGATTCTTGCATTCTGAACAAACATTTAGTAAATTAAAAATAAGTATCTGTTGCAGCACCGAGAAACAGCAGGTCTGACTGGGCGTGTGCAACTGGGGCATAAAACAGCTGGAGTCCTCTGACAGAAAAAGGGAATAAATACTACAGAAAAGTCCCTGATTTCCCACAAGACTCAGACTGTTACAGCACAGTCAGTGTGTCTTTCGGGAGTCACTGTACATACATATGTGTGTGACTGTGTACAATAACTGTATGTGCACATATGGATGGATGCTGAAGGGATCATCGAGACACAAACTGGCAGCTGAACACCGGTGTGTGAGTGTGTGTGTGTGAGTGTGTGTGGCTAGCAAAATCCCCTCAATGTTCACTGAACAATTATAGAATCGGCTGTCCGCTGGTAATCCTCTCATACACTCCACTGCCTCGTCTGTCTGTCTGTCTGTCTGTCTGTCTGCCGTCTTCATAGCGCTTGTAACAAACTCTTATAACTTCAATAAAAGGACTGATCGATACTCACAACGAGCCCGGCAAGTGTGTGTGTGGCGCCAACCATCACCCAGCCACCCATATCGACACACACTTACACAGACACACACACACACACATGCACACACACAGGAACATAAGAAGAATATTATCACATTGCTCCCACATGCATCCAGCATCTAAATAAACACTGATGATACATGTACAGTCTCTCTCTCTCTCTCTCTCTCGCTCTCTTTCTGTCTCTCTCTCTCTTTCTCTCACACACACACACACGCACACACACACACACACACACACACACACACACACACACACACACACACAGTGACTGCTGGTGGGCAGCAGTAATAAAGTCTCAGGGTTCGATCGACCACATGGCTACACCATGATGAATTACCCTGGAATGCACACACACACACACATACACACACACACACACACACACACACACAGAGAAACAGAAAAAAACATGTACAGTGAGAGAGACCTTCTAAACGTGCAGAAAGCATCGAGGGGTTTAATGATTTGCCTGTTGTGATTTCAAATGTAATCTGAGCTTCTCAAAAGATGAACTATTTTACTGTCTTTAGAACATTTCCGTTTCTGTGCGTCCAAACAACTTGGCCTGATCTTGCATGAAAAGAAAAACTACACGATTTATGGCTGATCCGCTGGTTGGGTCTGATACCCGATCAATGCATCCAGCAGTTACTCTGGTTGCATTTCCAGCAGCTTGGTGGTTCTCATTGTACTTTTGCCTGGAAATATCTTGTGTGACATCATGTTGCTTATAATAAACTTGACCGGTTATCCATGGGAATAAGAAAGTTAAATAGGCCTAAAAGTACAGTGCAAGTATTGTCTTTTAATAGTGCTGAAGTGCTTTATGGACAATGGGGGTCAGATTTAGTTCCTAAGGCATTTATGGACCCATTTAGTAACAGTAACATGCTCATTTGTTTTATTTCTCCTGACAAGCAAAGCCACAGCAAAGAAATGTCCTGGCTAAAGCTCAGATGAAGCAAGATTTTTCATCTCATGTTTTTTTTAATTATTAACATGTTTAAAATGTCATTTTGGGTATTTTGGCTTAATTAATTAATGTGTTCTTTCTGTGCAGTACAGTTTAAAACATTATAACAACAACCATTATAATAATATTAAACCAAAAACTACTGCTAATTAGAAAATACTTCTTTTTCCATCCTCCCAGCATGCTTCATGGGATCTGATGGCTCTAAATGCAGGTCTGACCAATTAGATTGCTTGGATCAAATTATCCACCATCTAAGAAAATCATCAAAACATCAAAAGTGTTAGGGCTTTATGTCCCCTTTATTTTACAGAGGAAATCCAGAGAGGTTAAGGTGGAAGCATTACATATTCTGTGCTAACAAGGTGTGTATCATGCTCTGTAAATCTCTCACAAATCATGCCGAGTGTGTGTTTGTGTGTGTGCTTTTGCATGGAAAAGTGAGTCAATCCTTTTCTCTGCTCTGACTCAGCTTTTACCAGAAGGTGGAACTAACATCACTCATGATATCACACACTTTGGGTTGCCAACATCATTTCCTGCATTTGTTTTTCTGCTGCGCTTATTGTTAGCCTGATCATACAGGAGGTAAATCTTTCACAGGGTCCACTACAGTCCTGACTCTGACAGACTTTTATTATATCTTAAAAAGGCGTAAAAAACACTTTTTAAAAACACAACTGGTACCTTTCAACATCACCTCCCTCGTGACACAGATGAATCAGTCAGTCAGATAAGAAAGACACATGTATAGTTTATGTTGTTAGTCAATTAATTGGTTAGTCGATAGGTAGAAAATAAATCGACAATTATGTTGATACACAATTAACAATTTTAGTCATTTTCAAACAATAACACCAAACATTTGATGGCTTTAGTTTCTAAGAAATGAGACATTTGGTCTTAACATGTTGGTCAAAACAAGGCATTCGATTACATCACCTTGGATTCAAGGAAATTGTGATCCCCTATTTTTCACATTTTATGATGTTTTATGGACCAAAAGTTAATCAGTTAATCATGAAAATAACTGACTTGTTTTGAAATGAATGATTGGTTGGATCCCTAAGGCTCACTGCTTTGTGCGTTGGCACCGATTGCTGGACATGGTCGTAAACTTTGTGCTGAGGAAACAGCCAATGTGAGATGATTCCCAGCATACCACAATATTAATAGTTGAATTAACGTGTGAATTATGATAATACGTCCAAGTCAGTCATTGGTTTGTGGACTATCATTTTAAAGCATTGAGTGTGGCACTAGGGCAGTCGTCATCAGTCCTTGAGTAAAGAGAGTCGTGTCATCTCCATTTACTCCAATGGACCTTTTTTTTTTTTTAAAGCAATGTTGCATTGTGGAGCCTCTCAAAAGTTCCTGGAAGTCAGCTGCAAATACTGGCAGCCCAGTACTGTAAATCAATAAATGAATAAATCATGTATTAACTACAAACTGCCAAACATACGTCTCTCTCTCCGTATTCACGGATTTTAATTGCCTGCTTAGACCTTCCTGGAACTATCCGACGATCTGCATTTTAACTTCCATTGTCTCGACTCTCCATTTACGGGCTCTGATTTTTTGGAGCCAGAAGTGAACATATTAGGAAGAGAGGGTGAAGCTGAGGAGGATATCCTGATTGGATCTGACTGATAATCGAAGGACATGTCATGGTAGCGACTTACCAATTCCAAGGGGGCCCCGCCCTACAACATACCCTGCTTTATCATTTATATTCCTCTAAATGGGACAATATTTTAGAAAATGAACATCATGCTGAATTAAGGAAGACATGGAACTTGCGATTGAGACAATAAACTCATTAGGGAACTGTTTAATGAGGTAATAAATCAAGTGAGAAGTAGGGTCATTTTCTCGTAAGCTTACATACAATCCGACTTCTTTTTGAAACCAGTAAAGCTGCCCCCTGCTGACCATTGAAAAGAATGCAGACCCTAAACATACATATCACTAAATGTTTTGGCCTTCTGTCGTACCACATCTTTCTCATTATACTGAACCCATAAACATTTGACTTTTACACCAAACATAGGTTTTAATGCCCATCTGTCATGTGCCACTTATTTTTCCTGAGTGTAGGTTTGGATACCTGCACAACAATGAGCTCAGTATTGTTTGAAAAATGCTCTCATGCACAGTACACTGTAAATATGTAAAAACAATAGATACTTAAAACTATGAATCCACAGACTTCACAAGCATTCGAGGTGTGAAGTTTTTTGTTCCCACGGTGAGAACCTACATTACATGTAATTGCTAACACATGTGCAGGAGCCAGGGTGTCGGCACGACCGCTATGACATCACGTCATCTCCACATCATCACATCATGACCACCGCCCCATTCTTTGATGATGTCACAGCAAAGACAGCCAATCCTGGATCAGCTCCAGTGGGGATGAGGAGCCAATCGACAGCAGCTGTTCTAAAGGTCATGACCCGCGCCCACCCGGATAGGCAAGTTGAGTCAGGTCGACTCGGTAAGCTCACACACACACACACACACACACACTCACACAGCACACTTTGAAACGTGGCCCTGCATGTACGGATCAAGATGACAGGGTTTGGTATCAAAGCCGAGCTCATCGTTTGGTGCTAATTGTTTACATCTGCTGATCCTTGAAACGCTCCGCTTGATCTCCAGCTGATAAATGAATAATCAGATATGGCTCTCTGATCTGGAGCGGATTCAAACACTCACCCTGTAAACGGGGTTAAGCAGCTCACACACATGGAGGTCGTGAGGAGGTAAAAACGCAACCCACAGGAGATTTGAAAACACATATTCTGCTCGGAAATATAAAAATAACACGCGCACAAAACAAACAAACAAAACCTAAACACAAAATTATTTTGTTCTTTGTGTTTTGTGTGTATGTCTCTGTGTGCTTCTTCTTTGATAGCAGAGACACTGAGAAGTTGCAGGTTTGATCTCTGTTAGAGCTGCAGTATCTGTCATTCTGAAGCATGACACAGATCCTCGCTCATTGTAGGTTCATCGTCCAGTGACAGCGTCAGATAAAAGTGCAAGAGGTGATGTAGATTGTTTCTGTACCTTTGGCAGCCTCTCAGGGTCCCCAGGATGCCGAGGGATGACCTTCTGAAGCCTCTGGAAACCATAGTCGATGGTTGGCTCGTTCAGTGCTGCAGAACAAACAGAAATAGGAGGAATTAGCAAAAAGGAAAATGAAAGTGGTTATTTGATTGTTTACTCTCAAGCCACAGGAGTTTCCTTGTAATAATAATTGAGAGAGAAGTTGCTAAAAGATCTCATGAAACAGGCATTTTATCTGAAATGTCTGGAAAACTTCAGCGATGACTTCATGCAGCATTTGTGGGTGTAACTAAAGTCCATAAAGTCATTGCGCAATGAAAATATTTGAACAATCTCGTCTTTCTGTCATAACTCCACCACTCTGTAACTCCATAACTGTTAGGCCATTGGTTTTGGTTTATGGGTGGTTTGAAACTCCAATAAAATAATAAAGAATCAGTATTTTATGATTAATGATGTGCCTTTTTTAACGATTTAGCCACTATAATAATATATTTCCTTCCTCGTTTGAACCATCCCCCCAGATCAGACCCATTTTTTTTGCTTATACTGTGTTACATAGAGCAACCAGTCATCTCTTTTCCTATTTATTGTGCTACATATTGTGATACTTAGTAGTCTCCAGCAGATGATAGTTAGAGTTAATGTTAGTCTTTTCTGCTTAAACCTCAGAAAAGATAACAGATAACACATAACAGATTATTCTGACAAATTTAAGTCCAATATTTACTCTCTTTGAGCTCTGTTTTGGTCTCCACCATCTACTGAAAGAAACATTGGGCATTTTAGCTGCTAAATGCTTCATTTTGTTAATCAGCTAGTTGCTAACTGTCTTTCTGACAGTTAGTGCTGGACAGGTAGCTAATAGAGCTTTTTAACTTGAAAAAAGCTGCTTTCTGTGTCTCAAAATTACTCAAAAAGGAAACAAAAACCATAAAGTTGACGGTTGTAAAACCAAAACAATGTTCTGAAAGACGGATCCACTGTTAATTTTGAAATATTGATTACAGACATTTTAAGAACAGTCACAAGGATGTTTTGGCTCATTCGGCACTCCCTGTTTTTTATTTCAGTGAAGGAAAAACACGTATGATAAGATTTTCCAACATCTGCCGTCTCTAGAAACTGTTGCTTTGTTTTTTCACCCTTAACCTCTTTTATGGTGCAAAGAGATCCTGCTGCTTTCCAGCTAAATCCCAGTTGTGTCATATATTGTAAGAACAGTGAAAGTAGAGATGGACCAATGATCCTTGATGGGAAAAAGAAGGGCTCATCCTCACTTCCTTCAGTTCTTAGGAAAATCAAAATATGCAGATGTTCTTGTAGGATTTCTCGTGTAACTCTTCTGTGATATCAACTGGTTTAGCTGACTCAACGAACGTGGCAGCAGATTATGAGTGTAAAAACGTCACTCTTTGCACCTTCAATGCTGTTCAACCTGAGCCTGCACACATGATAAACTGACAGAGTCACAACATCTGTGCCAGTCAGTGGGGGGGGTGTGGGTCTGAGCAGTGAGGAGAGAGGATGACATCCCATTTTGTGACACTTTGTTCCCAAGCACCATGCTGGTATCAATGCTGGGTCTTTTTTTGTAAAACTGGGTTGGAAAATGATGAACCTGCTCAGCGGGATCCCTAAGAGCCGACAGAAGCCTGGAGGTTAGAGAGGCGGGCTTGTGACTTAAAGGTCGGCAGTTCAAAATGTGGCTGGGAAACTGTCGCTGAGGAAAGCTCAACTCTCAGCAACTACTGTGGAGATTTTTACTGGATTTTCTACAGTAGGTGGTTGTTCTGGGAGGTCGTGGCATGAAAATGTGGCTGAGACAGAGACACCATTCACCCTGTTGCAAGACACTACCATCAACATGATTTTGAACCTGTTATTTAAAGGTAAAAAAGTTGCTTTAAATATTATGGCTTCAACTAAATGTTGATGATTTCAGTTGTTGATGAATTTCCATTCATCTGATTAACTCAGGTGAGATTCAAACATCAGTTTAAAAGCCCCTGAGAGTTAAGAAGATTGAATTGAAGCTGAACTTAAGCTGCGTCGTTGTACCAGGGGCAGGATCATTTCATGACAGACTTAAAAGGAGCCAGGCAGGAGAGACACTGAGATGTTTCCACATCTCAGGTGATAACAAATGACACTAAGGTCTGAGTCTTGTCGACGAAGCCTGAGATTTTCATGTAGGCTGTCGGAGTTTAGTGTAGTCAGTCTTGTAAAAGATAGATGATATAGATATAGAAGATATCATGTTAAAATATTACTTTGGTAAAAGTGAAAGTCAGCAAAATAAATAGTATCTGATATTAACTGCACTTTAAGTAAATTATACATTTATTAACATGTATGGCCAATGTATGACCTGGCCAATTATTAGAGCCGATATTCAACAACTAAATTAATCTAAAAATGTGTTACTTTGGCTCTGATGTAGCCGGTAACCTGCAAAGTAACTAGTAACTAAAGTTATCAAATAAATGTAGAGTAAAAGCACAACATTTGCCTCCAAAATGTAGTGTAGTGGAAGTATAAAGTACTCAAGTAAAGTACAAATTTGCATTTACGTACAGCACTTGAATAAATGTACACTATGTATATAAATGTAACTGGGCTGAACATAATACACTTCTCATTGTTGTTGTCCGGTGTCACGAAGAAGAACATTAGTAATAACGCTGCTACGACAACTGAAATATCAAATATATTGTTCTCAGCCTGCAACTCAGGTTAAGTTAGTCTAATGTAACATGGAAAGACCTGGTGGAGCAACTAATGGTGTCAAAAACATCTGTGTGATAATAACACTGCAGGTATAATCTCAAAGATTTTAGCGTTCGCTTTAATGTTGCAATTATGTTCTTTGACAGTCTTTATCCAATCAACATGTCAGTCAAGTGGAGCTCTGAAAGCTTTGTCAGTCACAGTGATGCTTTAATGTATGATGTGTGTGTATATTTATCTGTACTGAACATGTGTCTTCAACTCACTACTGAAACTCCTATGTAAAAGTTACTGCGTGCGTGTGTGTGTGTGTGTGTGTGTGTGTGTGTGTGTGTGTGTGTGTGTGTGTGTGTGTGTGGTGTGCAGCTGGAGTGATATTTGGTACTTTCCACATCCAGCACTGATAAATTACTTGCAGCTGAATGTTTTATAGTATATGTTGTTGGCTAGTTTCTTTTAGCAAGTGTGTGTGTGTGTGGTGTGGTGTGGTGTGGTGTGGTGTGTGTGTGTGTGTGTGTGTGTGTGTGTGTGTGTGTGTGTGTGTGTGTGTTTTATATGTATGTCTGTTTTATTATCACATCACACCCAAGTTTCTGGTTTCTGTTATATCCTAAACCACTCAATTTGTTAGCGACATAACTCCATAAATTCTCAGCTGTAAAAGTACCAGATGTTAAACCATCGTGACCAACACTTCGCCCACTCTGAGGAAACATAATTTTTCAGATTCTGGACAAATTATGATTTATAAAGGGTAATTAAATCAACATAATTGGCCTGGAGGAGAGAGGCCAAGGAAAAACAGGAGAGGAGGCGATGGATGGGAGAAGAAATAGAGACTAAGAGAGAAGAGGTGAGGTGAGGAGAAGAGTGTTAAACCATCCTACGAAAAAAAAAAAAAAATACTCAGTTATGGTTGAGAAAAACAAAACTACAAAAACAGCTGCCAAACAGTCGGTGGGATATCAACTGTCAGAATTAACTGCCAGTGTCAGATCCACGCTCTCTGGAGACATTTAAACAATGCCAGCTCTAATATAACACACACACACACACACACTCACACACGGTACATAACAGGATGACTTAGAGTGGTTTCGATGCCTGAAGGCCTAAAGTGTCTCCAACCGACTCTTTATTAATAGAACAATATGTTCCTTAAATCGGCGGATGGTGAGTGTTGGTGTGTGTTTATAGGTTCGTGTAGGTCTGTGTGTAGCCCTCGTATGTGCGTACGTTAATGGACTGTGTGTATGTGTGTGTACTTTGACGCCATAAGGTCAGGTTTCCCCAACGATTTCTTTGGCGGTTTCTTTCTGCGCGAGACAAAAATAGTATCAGCGCAGCAAAAGCCGTCCAATTGATTACACATCAGCTGTGAAAGCCATCGGTAACACCAGCCACGCAGCGTTCAACTAAAAACACCAAACACACTCGTCGGAGACCTTGCAGATGGATTTCCCATAGACACTGTTTTGATGTGCAGAAAAGCAAAAAGGGAAATGTTGGAATGGTGAGAGGAGATGAGGAGATGTGCCACATCCTGACAGGAAGAATACAATTCAGTATGTGATCTAATGTATAAAGTAACTTCTGAGCACAAATGCTCTCTCTAGTTTACAGCCTGGACCTTCAGTCAGCGCCCATGAGCCTCCAGCTGTTTCACACCTGCTGAGAAACCTTAACACAGAACAGGGGCCTGTTTCTCCATAACAATCAAAAAGTTGGGACGTCGTTTAAAACAGTTATTTGCAACTGAACTGTTTACCGACAACGGTTTCACCAAGTCTTCCAGAGCCCGTGTTGTAATGTCGGTAATTACATGCTGAAAGATCACTAGCAAGTGGATGCTGTAATGATACCTCCTGTCCATACTGGCTGTGAAGCTTCCAATGGAAGCGATGAGGGACTAAAGCCACAGTCGTTGTTCATTGCAAACATGCATTATAAAGTTAATGTGAAGCTAATAAGAGACCCCAACAGTATGAGTTTGACAAATCAAGTGAGTATCTTCCTTAGTTATTTTCCCATTCCCTCGTTTCCCTGACGGTGTTTTCGCGTTGAGCTGCTGGGAGGGACAACAAAAAGAAGAAAGATACCTCCTCGTTTAGTCAAATAAGGACGTATAATCCGATAATCAGAAAAATGCTGAATATTGAATCCTATAATCGGTCAGTGGACCCACAGTATACAGTATACATACTTTTACTTGTACTACATATTCAAATATTTTACTTTCAAGTAATATTTTAGCACAATATCACCACTACTAAAGCATTTTTACAACACTGGTAATATTTCTCATTTAAATGTCATCACTGATTTTATAACGAACATCACTTCACAGAGAGCCAAAATAAAAGTGTTAACCTATGAACTCAAACGATAAGACAACTGCTATAGTTAAGTATAGGCAACTAACTGAAGAACAGAATACATAAATGCAAATTAATCGTATTTGTTCTTATTTTCTTTTTCTAAAAGCTCCTGAAGATGATTCGCTGCCACTGGTGCTTGAACCTGTTTAATCTCGACTCAATCCGCCACCCTGCTGCCCATGAAAGCATCTCTGCGTGAATGCCTCCTGCTCTCCTCTGCCTCCCCCCCTCCCCCCGCCTCTCCTCTGCTCTGTCTCCTTCCCCCTCTTTCTTAACTACACCTTCTGCCACTTTCATCCATCCATTGCTCCATCACTCCTCCTCCAGCCTCGCTCCTCCTCTCAGAGTCCAGAGCTGCCCCGCGGATCAATACTCATAGAAGTTTCATGAGGACAGACCCTCCACTCCTGTCTCGCAATAAAACGTGAACAGAGGAGGGAGACAGAAGGGGAGAGGAGGAGGAAGTGAGAGAGAAAGGGGAGATATTGTTTGCGTTGAAGCTGCCGGTCTAGGATTTTCTTATGTGCATTTATTAAACAGTGGTGAGGTCCATTTAGTTATCTTTTGTGCAAAGTAGAGAGAAAAAGGTGGGTGAGGGAGAAAACGCTGGGTGAAAGGAGTGAGTAGAAGAAGAAGAAGAAGGCGAGGAGGAGGAGAAGGAGAGGAGATGTGGTGAGATCGATTCTCTGGCCAGCCAGCAGTTCAATACCACTGAATTATTGCTTCATTCTTCCCCTTATGAGATGAGATCTCTTTCTCTCTCCAGCTCTCCTCTTCTCGGTGACTTTCCGCGTGTTTGTGTATGTGTGTATGTACATGTGTGTATCTGCATGTGTGTCTCAGTATACGTGTGATCCACTTATGACTGGATCGATACTTTACAATCTGGTTTTAAAAGTCCACCTTTCTGTCTCTCGTTTTTTTTTATTTTATGTGTCTCTCTTTGTCTCGCCCTCCTTCTATATCTCAATCCTTTTTGTTCTCTCTTTCCGTGTCTGAGTGAAAATGAAAGTTAAATCGCTCCTAAAAAAGAGTGAAAAGTCTAAAATTGTGTTGCTTTTTCTGCTTTCGCTTAAAAGTTTCTTCTCCACAGCTGAGCCATGGATTTTCTTATGCAGCTGCATCGACTATAAATCAGCTCGATGTATGTGAGTGTATGTGTTGTGTATGCATGTGCTTGTGTGTGTGAGTGTATATTGATTGTTACTTTGTACCATTGTGTGTTTATAGGAGTGTGTGATGTCGAGAATGTTAATTTTCCCCACCAGACCGATGAGGCAGACATACGGCACTTTGTGTATGTGTGCGTATACAGTGTGTGTGTGTGTGTGTGTGTGTGTGTGTTTGTGTGTGTGTGTGTGTGGTAGACCATCTGTCAACCAGACTACTCACCATCTTTCCCTCATATCTCTCTGATTTACAATTACTTTCAACTCCTGCCCCTGTTTGAAAGTGTGTGTGTGGCAAGTTGTGTAAGACATGACCCTCAGCGAGCGTTGCTTTGTGTGTGTTTACGTTGCTGCAAACTTGCGTGTGTGTGTTTAATTGCTCGGTCCTTACACCCAGAGGCAACCACAGCCAAAGCACTGAAAAACCACACCAGCCAATCAGCTTTCACCGCCGTGACCTTTCACTAGCGACTTCCAGAAAGGAGTCGACCTTGAGGCGGGGTCAGGCAACCGCAGGAACCGATCCCGTTTCCCGGGTCACATGTTGAAGCCATCAGCCAATCGCGAGGTCACGGGAGGTCATCTCCGCCCAATAGGAGCAGCAGTTAGCCACCAGACGGACCAATTACCAGCCGGCTAGCCTCAGGGTCAGACCAAAGATGTTTTGACTAAGAACATTGAAGGAGGCTCACAGGCCGAGGAAACTACCGACCGCGGACATTCAGACGACATTTCACACAACTAAAAAAACTTAGAAGTCTTTCAAACTTCGTCAAGACATCAGAAACAAAAACAATATTCTGGGTCTGGTTTCACTCAATTGTTCCATTTTTCATTTCTTGTGTTTAATCTTGTGTTTTTTCACTGCACTTCTACTGTGAAATGTCCTATAGGTGGAGCTATTTTCTTAAGTCTGGTCAGCCAAACAGTTCGACTTCTTTCTTCCTTTTGTTCTTCTCTCTTGCTGTTGATGCATTTTTTATTTCATTTAGTAAAAATGTATTTATTATTTTTGAATATAGACTTGTTTTCATGTTAATTTCATTGATATGCTTCTGTGCACGACTTAATCTTGCTTTTAGTCAGAGGAAATGACTGAGGCTGAAGCTTGAAAAGAAAACTTTCATTTTGAACAGGAGATACTAAAGCTTTTGTGAGCTTGACGTTACGTTATGACTCGCTTCGAAAGGTCAAGTGACCACGTTCCTACGGTGGCAAGTTTACATACATTTGTCAATTATAAGCATGTGTTGATGTTGTGAATCAATCAGCACACCTAAAATGTCAATATGACATCTTTGACCACTGCTTTGTTCTGTTTTTTTTTTTGTGGCTCTCTTGCATGACAGACGCTTCAGTGATGATTGGATCTATGCAAACTGTGAACATTTTATCTCCTCACTTCCTCACAGAAAAACAAAACCTTAAATATTTTGTTGAGTTGTGTACCCAGAAGAAATCATAGTTTTGTTCAGGGTGCGTTTCATTTAGTCACCTGTTGCTAGAACTTCCGGGAGAGAGTCAGAGTGAGAAAGGAAGTTGGCAAACAGGACTAGACGTAATGTGAATACAACTTTTTCTAAAACACATTTCTGCCTGAGTCATGTAGTTAGTTTTTCGCTGGCAGTGGTGGATGTTAAAAGATGAAGACAACAACTCCCATGATCCCACTCCATACTTCAAAATGTCATGAAACTAAGTCGTTTGTTTTCATTGTTTTGATTGAGAAAATCCCGGCGGCTGAAGGTTTAACAGCAACATTAAAACTTCACAATTTACCCACTGTCAGTTTTTTCATCTTCATTGATCAGGTGTAAATCCTCGTCTATATCTTTGGTTAATTGGGTCATTAAACGCCTCTCACACCAAAGAATTTACACAGCAGCTGTTTTTCTTTCTCTGTGAATGACGTCATCATTATGGTGTGATGGAGCCATGTTGAGCGGATCAATACCAGACATCACATCACCTCCATCCATTTCCACATGTATGTGTGAACAAAATGAGCAAACACACACACACACACACAGACGGACACACACATGCTTTCTCCCTCTTTTCTCTGCTTTTCCCCTTTTACTGAATTTAGCAGGAAAACGCTCATTTACAGTCAACAATCCAGTCAGAAACCACACACTTTTTCCTCCATCATGTGTGTGTGTGTGTGTGTGTGTGTGTGTGTGTGTGTGTGTGTTTGTAAACTGGGTGTTCTGGATGATTTCACTAATAGTTTCAGCATGGAGGGCTATAAAGAGCAGACTGTTTAATTGTAGCTGGTTTTAACGAGCCTCTGATTATGGCAACATTGTAACGAGTGTGGGTCGTTAATGTTGACTAATCTACAGTCATTAGTTCGACACTGTCTGGCCTCAGAGTGAACTGCAACTCATAGGCACTATTCACACACACATGCAGGCGCAGTCACACACACACTGAAAACACACATTTATAAAGACAAAGATTAAAAATTCAACCTACAATTTAGAAAACTGAAGAAAAAGCATGCACATTTTTGTACGTGCAGTTGATCTACCTGTGTATATGAACCTTCCCGGTGTGCCTTTGCAGAACTGTTTGGACTTGTAAGACAGAGTGACCTCAACGACCCCGGGGATGTGTCTGGGAGGCGTCTGCACCCGGATGGCATGCGGCGTGATCAGCTGGAGAAGGAAGGAAAAGGAGGAGGCAAGAGTCAGTACACAAAAACACATCACCTGATTAGGACAATGCAACTTGTGCTTGGCCATTTACACAATCACTGAAATAACTTTTAGAGTTTCTTTGCCAACAGACATCTTGAGTCTTGATTTTTTGTCACCAGGTTAGGTTGTTTACACCGTGCATCTGCAGTAAACACCCAAAGAACTGTTTCTTGTTTTTTGGGGGGCGGTGTGTTATGCAAGAGCCTTCTTGCTTGAGCTGCAATCCAAAGTTTATTTGAGTTAACGGGTTGGACGGGTTGCATTTGCACTTGTTAATGTGGTTAAAGGCACCTCTGAGCTGTATTTACATTTAGATTTGATGCATTTTTGCATCAATCTGTTGCAGGTCTCGAATCTGAAGTTTGCAGAAACACAGTTTCCTTTTGCTCATTTTAACTAAAATATAAAAGCAGTTACTCTTATATCCAATGTAGAATACATTCAAATACTTGTATATAGATAGGTATTGATTGAAATCCTGTGAATAGACACATAAAGTTCCTACAGCAGTACAGCAAAAGTCCTACAGCAGTGTCTCAAAAAACGCCACAGTGGTACTAAGGCAAGGGGGGACCAGAGGATTAGGATTCACTGTACATTCATATCGTGTCGGAATAATGAGAAAAATGTTTTTCCAGCTGGGAAAATTCAGTTGTTCCCTCAAGTGACTAAAACACAGAAGTGTTAAAAAACGTATGTAACAGAATTTCGTTTTTTAATTTCTGTGGAATGGACCAAAAATTTGGCATGTTACAAGAATATACAAAAGTAAATATAACCTGAATCCAAGCATCTATGTTATTACACTAATATTTTAGCAAGGAAAAGGGATGACTGTGTCTTCGAAAACAGGAAAAAGAGTACTTCAAAAACCAGAGGCAGCCCAGGCACTCCAACTGTGTCAAACGAGGAAGGAAATATTAAAAAGCCCTTATTATAGTGGCTAAATCATGTAAAAAGCCAACATGTTTTGACCACTGGGTCTTCAACAGCCGATAAGCCAACTTTTTAGCATCACATTTTTATGGCTGGTTTTCAAAAATAATTTTTTCCTATTTGGCCTGGGATTTTTAGTGAAAAATCAGCAGGTAGCAGCGACAGCTGCAGACAAACAGAACTTGGCACACACGCAATCACTTTCTACCGACACGTTTTTTCTTTCAAACTGTGCGTTTCTCGCTTCGGAATCGATAATCAGGTTGAGCGCAAATGAAACTTTTGGTGGGCCAGAATCCATTAGAAGCCAGTCTGAGGAACGCTGAGAGCTGAGTCAGTCTGAACTGAGCTGAACTGAGACTCTGTACACATGTTAGTGTGTGTAAGTGTGGCTCTCAACACTGTAAACAAACCCCTCAGCTCTTAACACACACACACACACCCATCCACGTATGCCAGCATGTACACACACACACGCACTCGGTGTTGTTGTTGGAAGGGAGCCACGGTCGCTCGGCGCACACGGTGAGTGGAGTCAGAAGACAAATAAACATTCTGTAGAGGAGTTGCACTGGGGAAAAGTACGATAGTGAGCTCTGCGTGTGTGTGAGCGTGTGTTTTTGCGAGCATTAAGCCGATGGCTATCGAAATCTGCTGATTTGATCAGTATTCCAGAGAGAAGGAGACAGAGGGAGTGTGGGTGAGGACGGTAGAGAGGGGCGGTGGTCGCTTGTTGGTGGGGACTCATTAGAGAGGCAAACCTCATTTAGGCAAACATTAGCACACACACACACACACACACACACACACACACACACGCACACACGCACTCTCTCTCTCACACGCACACACACACATTCACATGATCACACACAGCTAAGAGCCCCGACCATGAGGGAAAGTATGTTTTCATATTGAATTACTTCCAACGGTCCGAGGGCAAAAACACAGCGTCGAGGGGTTGAAACAACATGGAGACAGGATGCTGATTGTTGGCAAACTGACCTCGCTCCAAACCAGCATGGTACCGAAGATGACTTGGAGACCATCGAAGAAGTTGTCGCCTATGATTATGACTGTAGCGCCCCCCGTGGTCCACCCCTCGCTGGGACTGATGGCTTTAATGCAGGGAGGTGATCCTGGAGGGAGGAGAGGAGGATTAGAGAGCGGGAGAAACAAATGTTTAAGGATTACTGGCATTAGAGATGCACCTGAACGAAACATTTGAGGAATAAAGAGAATATGACTCGACAAGTCACGGCTATAGGGAAACATTTGTTTCTTTTAGACCCTCTAAACAGGGTGAGAAATCTGGTTGAGCCCTTTCATCCCTGTTGCATCTGCACCTCATATATCTTCATGCTACTCCCTCAGCTTCTGGCTGCAGATCTGTCCAGATCATCACACCACTCTCACACACTGAATACAATGAAGACTGAGTCCTTTTCAAACAGTGCTTGAATACAGAGGTTTCCTCCTTCTTTTCTTTTCAATTTCAAACCATTATTTATTCAGTTTCAAGGGCTTATGCCCTCCATTTACACCTTGGCTTAAAATTCGATCTATATCCGGACACATTATCTGGCTAAGGAAAAATGCATGTTAATGCAAGTGTAAATGCGTTGTGAACTGAATTTGATCAGATCTGCATGACCACATCTGGAGGAAATCTGGCTCGCATTGTGTTCGGTTATGAGGTAGGTGTGAATGCAATCCGTACAACATGACAATCTGACATCTTTATACATCATAATATTGTTACAGATTTTTGTTTTCAGCTAAACTGGGATAAAATATAGGTTGTTGTTCAAATTTAGAGTGAGCAAGAGAGAAAGCTGAAAGAAACACGGCTCCAGTTACTGATTAAATGTATATTCTGTGCCATGAAAGTGCCAAAAGTTGTGTTATTTAGCAGAACTGTGTGAAAAATTAAGGCAATGCCGGTGGAAAACGAATGATCTGCTGCAGCCGCCTCAAATTCCACAGTACAGAGATACTTTTTGTATCAGTCACTTTCACTTTTACCAAAGTAATATAGTAACACAATGTCTTTACTTTTACTCAAGTATGAATTGTGGCTCCTTTTTACAACACTGTTAAACAAACACTGTTCCCAAATGTCAGGAACAAACACGCTCAGGAAAGGTTTGCAGGCCCAAAATGAGCCGCTGAAGAAAAGAGATTTACTTTGTTTATTTCTCTTAAAAAAGACTTCCAAAGCCCGACTGACATGAGATTACTGCGGTTCATTTTTTTAAACCAATGATCTGACATGGATAAACACACACACACACACAGGGGGTTCATTCTGTCTTCAGACAGAATGGATACAGTCAGCTTTATGTCATGTCAGTATTGTGTGTGTTGTGTGTATATAAGCGCAAATCCAATCCTACATCGCAACATTAAAAGCTCGTCTGTTGAATAGTGAATAGTGTCTCCTCAAAGTGTGTGTTTGTGTGTGTTACATTATCGGCATCCATCTGAATTACATCTCTCAGCCTGGGATTGTTTATGAAAGAGAAGTGTAATGATATTAGACCTACAGACACACACGTATACACACACACCATGCATTTTGTGTGTGTGTGTGTGTGTAGTGGGTTGGATTAGCCAGATGGAGGGGCAGGAATCACCTGATAGGATTAAACCATCAACCATCTGGTGGCCATGCTGCTTACGCTCACACAGATTCACACACGGCAGACAGACTCACACACACACGCACACGCACACACACACACTCCTGTGTTACCGTGTTCTAGGTAAGACGGCGTTCCTTCCACAGGGTCGAGCCTGCGGGCCCGTCGGCCATGTTTGGAGTTGTTGTGGACGAACATGTTGTCGGACACAGACAGGACGTGTCCCTCCACGCTCACCGTAGTTGATACCACCACCTGGGGAAAGCATGAGGGCCGGGGTAAGAGAGGGATGGGATAGAACAGGAGAGAGTTGGGTGAGACGAGAGGGAAAGGGGGAGAGAAAAAATGAGGGATTACAAAGCTGGGGGTCTGGAGATCATCGCGAGGAGGAATTAAAAGCGTGAAACTGTGAAAAGCTCTTTAAATGTAACCCGTTATCACAGCTATTACCATCACACTCAACACACACCAAGTCACTGTGGCTGTTCAGTGTGTGTGTGCGTGTGTCTGTGTGTGTGTGTAGTAGTGTGTGTGTGGTGTCTATCCTCCTCTGTTCAATAGTTCCTGATGGGTCCGGCCCTTAATTATCTCCCAGGGAAACAGAGCTGTCTTCTCTGGTTCCACTACAATAGAGCTGCACAATTAGAGGCACAGATACTGTCACACATTCGCTACCGTATGACTCTCTCTGTCCTATCACACACACACACACACTGCACAGTAACAAACATACACAGGAGAGCACACTGGCTGAAATACACACATATACATATTACACACACACACACGTGCCATGGTAATAAATCTATCAGTATCTTGTGGGCGTCCAGTATCTCCACTCAGGCTCGAGTGGTGTCTTCCTGATTGTGTTGTGGCCGTGAAGATAAGGAAATAATAAAGACGGCGCTGCATTAAATCTTATTCACAACCTCTTTTCTTTCTTTCTTTCTTTCTTTTTTTCTTTCTCTCTCTCTCTCTCTCTCTCTCTCTCCCTCTTCTTCTCTCTCTTCCTTCTGTCTCCCTGCATTGTGTGTATATTTATGTTCTGACTGGTCAGGGTCAGGATCTCATGTTTCCTGTAAAGGCACTGATAGCTTATTTACTTATACAGGAACACACACACAGACATTCCTGTGTATTTGTATGTGTATTGCTGCGTGTTACGTCCATAGAGGAGACAGAGAAAGGAGAGAGAGAGAGAGAGAGAGAGAGAGAGAGAGAGACTGCCGGAGAAGAATATGCAAACACAAAAAAACAAAAAAATGTGCTGGTTTCTACCTGGAACCTCCTCATGTCTCGTGGGTTTCCTGCATTCTTTAGACAGTTCTGGTTGCACTTGAGGAAAAACTTGAGGAAGAATCTGTAGAGACACAGAGGACAGGCAAGATTTGAGGTTAAACATTAAACCAGAGATTGCTTTCCTTCAGGATAGAAACCCTAAATACAGACAGAACCCCATATACTGATAGAGAAATAAATATTTCATGCTGTTGGAAAGTCAAAATGAATTTCCTTGTGAAATCTGCTCATGGATCTTGTTTTTTTGTTCTTAAATCCACACCAACTGGGGCTGCTTTGAAATGCCACATGAAGGCATTGGATAGAAATACAAGAAGGCGAATAGAGCAGCACACTCCAGCAAAACTGGTGGAAATATGTGACTGTGAGCCAGATAAAGTTTAGAAAATCTCAGATTTGACCTTCAGTTTTCGCACCGAGTGAAGGTCGACTGAAACTGTGTTCTGAATATGCAAAAGTGCTTGTTAAAGGAACAGTTCACCCCAAATCAAAAACACATATTTTATCTCATACCTGCAGGGCTGCTTGTCTATCTGGATTGTTTTGGTGTGAGTTTTACAGAAGAAAGCGTGTGTGGGATGTAACATTAAACGAGCAGTATGCAAGATTTGAGGTGAGATTCGAGCACTGGGGGAGTGTTGGCGCTTACACTGTTAGCTTGGGAGCCTTGGATCGGGACGGGGCTAGCTAGTTAGCATGTTAACTTCAGTAAATATCTCTTTAACCTAATACATAGATGTCATAACGTCACAACTGTTATCCCTTTAAATTCTGCGGATATTTTAGTTAATTTTTATGTTTTCAGTTCAAATTCTTACATATTGCACCTTTAGGCTTACTCCTCGACTGAGCTGTGACGTTAGCTGGTTCATTTAGCTTAGTTGACTACCTTCTTGTCTATGAGTAGATGCACGCTTTTTTCTGCCCGCTGATAGGAAAAGAAAATAGTTCCTACATGAAACTGCTCACAGCAAGTGCAACAGTTACTGGGTAATGATTTCAGGAAAGAGACATTCCCGTTGATCTTTTTTTTTTTTGCGCTCTTCAGCAACTCAAACAGAAACAATCTGGATGGATAAATAGCACTTCAGATAAGAAAGTGTTTTTTTTATTTTAAGGGTGAACTGTTTCTTTAAGATTCAAAAACTATTTCAAACAACTTTAATCATGTGAAAAAATTCTTTCCTGTGGAGGCTTTTTTCCCCCCGTATGCTAACCCTGTTGTCAAATCATTAAAAAAGGGGGAACTGTGTTGACATTGGGTGTTTGAAACGGGACCATATGTCATGAATCTATATTACAGAATAAATCAAACACACAGATGGCCATCAACAGCTAACAAACACATCCAGGTTGTGTTTTGGTGTGAGCCAGCTGGCCAGCCTGGCAGAAGCAACACGGCACGCTCGCACAATAACGCACACGCACACATGTTCGTGTTTGCATGTGCGTTTGTGTTTGTTATGCGTGTGTGAGTGTGTGTCACAGCTAAAAAATAAACAGCATCCTTCCTTACTGTACATTGCACTCTGCGTTTAAACCTTTTATATTCGTACACAACGCTGTTTTGCGCTCTCTCTGTTGCAACAAAAATGTAGTATTACAAGTTCCACATAAAAACTGAAGTACTATATGTTTGGTTTCCTCTCAGTGCTTCCACCCTCTGTATCTAAACTGCTCTTAAATAATCTGAACTTTTCACACGTCTGCATCACCTCCGTTCCCTCATGGCAAAGCCCGGTGCTCCACTGTTCAGGAGATGACAGCCCTTGTGCTGGACCACCAGAACAAAGCAGAGGTGTGCGCTTGTGTGTGTGTGTGTGTGTGTGTGTGTGCGTGCAAACATGCGCTCCGCATGTGAGTGTATGTGCGTGTGTGACGGTGCAGCACAGCCCAGTGGCAGGTCTGAGTGTAAAACTCTGCGTTAACGAGCTCAGGCTTCGTTAGAACACCGGCGCTGGGATTCTGCATGCCTAATTATGTTGACCCCTCACCCCCGGGTGACAGCCTATCACAGCGGAGGACAGCCACGGTGACCCCTGCTGACCTCCCACTGTCTAGTCCTTCTCACAACACTAGCATAGCGTTAACACGACCACCTCAGCTGACCCTCCGCTGTGTGAAGGAGGCGGTTGGGTGGAGAAAAGACTAAAGCAGTAAAGTGGAAGAAGTGTTCAGATCTTTCAGAAATACTTTACTACAAGTAAAAGTCCCGCATTTAAAAATCTAGTATGAGAGAGTATTTACGTATAAAATGTCAAATTCTCAATCTGACATACAGATGTCTGGTTCAGGTGGTGCTGTAAGTCAAACGTACAGTAACTAAAAGGTATTTTGCTTCTGTATTGTACTTGGTCCACACTAGTTTCATTGTCAGTGTTCATATAAAATTCAGCATTTCCTGACTCACTTTTTAGTGCCACAGAAGTCTCTGGCCTCATGTTACTTTACATGAAAAGAGTGTTATCCCAGGATTTGTGGAAGACTGAGGTGCGCTTATGTGGCGGGCAAGAAAATTTAAATTCAGTTTTTTGATTAAAGAAAACATGCAATTTCGCATCAAATAACATTTATCAATATCTGTCAACAAAAACTTAAAAAGCTAAAGCAGATAACAAATAAACAACACAAAAAAAGGTTAATGATAAAACTTGTTAAAGAGCACAGTTACAAGCAGCTTTACAGAATGAAATTAAATGGCAGCCAAACAATGATGAACATTGAAAGGGTAACACAACATTACAGGTGCACGATCCAACTTTTTTACAAGCCTACAATTAAAGAAAGAGACAGAGCTCTTGACACATACAGCATTAGATGCATTTTAAAGTCAAGTGTTTACTATGTTTGTATTTGCAAACATCAGAGCACAACGTTCTTGTATCTGTAACAAAAAAAAGTTAAATAGTGCACCTTTACGCAAAAGGAGCTAAATATATGATAGAGTAAAATGACTGAAGTCAAGCAATTCAAGTAAAAAAATTCAATAATTTAAGAGAAATGACTTAGAAATGGCCCCGAACAGAAAAGACCTCTTTACTCTCCACCTCTGCTCTGTGGTCACTGTGACTCTCATCTCGAATGCTGCACCAGCACCGCTAAGAACTTAAAACATCACCTAAATCATCAGCGCAATCTCATCTCGCCCATCAGCTGAACAATATCAATTCCCTCCTCTCACTCTCTTAACAAACTGAATAACTTCACTCCATCGCTGGCTTATCTCGCAGGAGATCTGATGATATCTCGTTATTTTTCATATTTCCATCTCCCGCGCGATCTATTTCCTGTGAGAGTGTTTTCTCTCATTGATTTCCAACAGAACATATTCTACATTTTAATGCGCTATGTGTGCGTTCCTCTTCCCCCTTCACTTGACCCCAGCTGGCCTAATCAACTCGGCTACAAAAAGGCCCCGCAGCTACACACACACAGGCACGCACACACAGACACCTTGTGAGAATTGATTGGCTGGTCCAGTCACTGGTCGTTAAGAGGCCTCCAATTAAACTGGGCAATTATAAGAGTCTGAATGACTGTGGGGGAGGGGAGCACTCTCCCCCCCCCCTCGCTCCTCTATCTCGCTCCCTCTCTCTCCGAGACCCCGATCATGTTCAAGTGATAACAGCGCTGTTGACCTTTGCTATACTGTGAGTAGCACACTCAGAGAGCTGACCCGACACCGGTCCTGCATGCTGCAAACACACAAAGAGGCTCACACACACACACACCACACACCACACACACATGCATGAGTGTGAGAGAGGTAGTAAACGGAGAGCAGAAGATAAAGATGGAGAGTAGGAAGTAAGAAGGAAAACTAAAGTAGAAGATTATTGTTTTACACTTTTGCCAAGACTATTATTTTTGGCATTTGATAATGACAGTATAGATTCAGACAGGAAAAGAGAGTGAAAAGGGTATGATATAAAATCCTCACTGTCTACAGTATCTGCGCATGGCAACTTCAGTATGGATACGTTTAGTGAAAGGTGGAAACTATGGAAAAACACTTAAGTGTTAAGGTAAGTGGTGGTACTGGTTTTTAAAAAAGGGTCACTGCAACACACTGCAACGTGAGCATAATTCAGGTGGCAGTTAGGTTTGTGGTCACATTATAAAAGGAGGCCGTTTTAGTCCCCTGACCAAAATAATCTCTCGCAATTTTATTTTTTGCACACTGACTCATAACAATAACCCAAGAGAAGGCTGGAGATACTGGCTCAGCAGCAGCCTTTTCTCTGTAGACGGGCACTTTCATGCACAATAATCAACTTTATTTAAGCTCCTAGTCATGTGTTTTGTACATGATGATTCACAGGACAACCTATGAAAACAACAAAAGGTTTTGTAGTACGGTCAGAGAAATACGATGGCTTATAAATCTGTAACTCCATGCGCTGACACCTATGTGTGTTGTATGTTTTATAGGTGTAGGTTGCTGTGATCATTACAAATGTTATTATTACACCTGTGCCTCACCTGCTTTAATAAATCAAAATGTCTGCAGTAAAAAAGGATGTTTTCTTGCCATTTTTGAGGAGAAGAAGAGACGACATACTGTATTATCACTGTATAAAACTGAAACGGCAAATGTGTGAGCAAACATTGCTCAGAAGGAAAACTGAGCAAAAGTAGTGTTGATTTGGGGTCATGCGTCTACCAACCTGATGAAAGTTATGCTGCCTTTCCTGTTCAGAAAGTCAAAGTAAGTATTGCTCTCGCCACACCAACATCTCGCCAGGTATCCCAGCATGCTTTGTGCAGTGAATCTGAGCCTGATGAATGAGTGCTAATTTTGTTCGCCAGTCAGATCGTGAGAGGTGGGGTCGGACTGTAAGTGGAAATTTCAGAAAGCTCGGAATCCACGAGTTGTGATGTGTTTGATGACGCTTTCGGAAAAATGGAGGATGTCGTGGAAACAAATTTTTCGATGTTTTTCTTCATAATTTTAAAATAATTCTCTGGTCCATGTTGATTTTTCCAGCTACTACTTGAGTAGCTGTAGTTTTGAACATGTTTTGAGCAAACATACGCCCACTAAAACACAATGTTCTGGACGTTTGCTTGAGGAAAATTTCTCTCCCTGCTATGGTAAAGCAGTGAACCCCAGCCATTAAGTAAACAGTTTACCGCAGTGTGATGCTAGTTTCGTTCCAGCCTATAAAACACGGTGAAAACATAACCCATAACGTCCATGATTTCTTTTGAGCCTGCTGTGATAATGTAATCAACCACCATCACGCTAGGATGCTACTGTTATTTAGCCTGTAATCCATAGTAACACAGCAAACCACAGTTGGATGCTGTTTTTTTAGCCTGTTAGTCATGGTGTAGTAGTGAACGACACAGTTACATCCATTATTCAGAGGCTGAGATGGCAATTATGGCTCAGAGCACAACTGACATTAATATTTAATATATAGGGCTAACACAGACCTGAAGAGAGAGACAGGAAGTGACAGAGAGAGGGGATGGAGAGGGCGTAGAGAGAGAGACACACACACACACACACACACACACACACACACACACACACACACACACACACACACACACGGTGGAGAGGAGCAGGGGGATACAGAGAGTGTGTGAAGGAGAAACAAACGGAGGAGAAGGAGGAAAGAGGATTATGGGAGTTTTGTTTCGACCACTCTCCTGTCATTTAAACAGTCACAATGCCAACGGGGCAAGGGTGACATCCGGGGGAATTCCAGCTTTGTGTGTGTGTGTGTGTGTGTGTGTGTGTGTGTGTGTGTGTGTGTGTGTGTGTGTGTGTGTGTGTCTAAGACTGAATGTCTGTGTCCGTTTAATTCCCCAAAGACTCGCTCTTCTACTGAGCCAAGAATAACGATGCTGCCTTGGAAGAGAAAAAAAACAACAACAAAAAAAAAAATCTCTCAAAACACACACACACACAGACGCACACACAACCACACACACACGGCAGTCTGGTGAGTTGTTGCTGACAGGTGGAGAAATTGCAGTCAGTTAGTGCAGACAAACTGAACAACAGATCAGTGCTTTTGCTGCTCCTGCCTCCTCTGTCTCTCCTCTGTCTCCCTGCTTTCTTTAGATGTCTTATTTCACCTGCCTGCCAAGTTTCTTGGCAGAGCTTTCTGACAGAAGATGATTTTCACTTCTTCCTCTACGTGTGCGTTCGTGTGAAACAACTTGCTAATGCCTGTGTACCTATCCTAACTGCCAGTAACTGATCAGTTGGTGGTGGCACGCTTCACGAGGAGAAAGGAACGTGTAGATATGACTGAAAACATGTTTGGATATGATTTAAAATACTGTAAGTCACTCTGGGTAAGAGCTACATGCTAATACCGTCATAATAATCATCACCATTTCAGTTAAACCTTTCCGTCCAATCTGTCATTTCAAAAAGCTAATATGTGCAGTGCAAGTTTCCCTCTCTGTCTGTTGATCAGTCAGAGATCAACTTCCTGTTTCCTGTTTACACTGAGCGCTTGTTATTGTTTAATGTGATGACATCAGATAGCATTTCTGGGCCCCGTGCCTGCTATCCGAGCAGTCTTGCAGCAGGAAAAACAAGGATAGGAAATACTATCACGCCCTCTACTCGGCTGTTATCTCAATAATAATGTGATAATCTATTGCTTCCGGTGGGGGAAATGCTTGGTTTTTCTTTGCCCTTGTTCAAGAGCACTTCAGCAGAGATAATGCTCGCTGATACAGGAATAATACCTTAAATCTATGATTATAACCTTGCTTGCCAACGTTCCCAATTTTGTCAGGAGACTCCTGTTTTTCTTTGCCCTCTCCCAGTTTCCTCCCGGGTCACAATGCTCGTGTTTTTCTCCTAATTAATGACATTTTTTCACACTTTCTCCGCTTTAAGTTATCGTAACCTGTTTCTATGCATCGTGTAGTCTGCTGTACTGTTGCACTTTGTCCTCCTCAGTGAGTGAGAGACCAGAGAAATGTAGAGGAGGAAGAATATTTAAACAAATTTCAGACGCCCTGAGGAGAAGAAGTCACGTTTCTTACGTGAAGTTATAAAAGAAAGAGTTTGTAAAATCTGCCACGTCGATTTTTCTGTCAATCACGGAGGTCACACCGCATCGATACCCACTGAGAGGCTGACAAACATAGAGAAGAGGCGTGCAAAGACTCTCTGAAGGGCCAAAAAATGTATGAAAATTGAAAAGTGATAGAGGGAGACTTATTATGTGTTGTTTTCTGAGAATTAAAAGTAAAATTCAAATTATTTAGATAAAAAGGCTGTTTTTTCTTTCATTAAATGTCACCAGAAAGCAGGAAACACAGTCCTTGCATCTTAAATTTTTCGAGGTTACACCCGGAACCCCGCTTTGGTTTTGAAATCCTTCCTATTTTCTGAGATTGAAGTTGGCAAGTATGATTACAACAAGTAAGAAGTCAGGTTTATTGTGGTTTGTGTCACCAAATTATGAGTCGCAGGCCAGCTGTGCTGTAAAATGAGGTATTTTTTAGTTAATAAGATGATTTTCTGAAAGAATGACTACGATTAAAATGAGAGAAAGAAGCAAGAAGGAGAGGAATCTGAGGAGAAAGGAAGATAAATTCATTTTACTTGGAAGGATCACTGGAAATCCAGTCTTGGTTCAATAATAGGCGAGTTTTAGCAAGTCTTGCATAACCTGGAAACACTGCTGCCACAGCCAAACTAATCTGTGTAACTGCTCCAAACATGCAGCTGTGAAACTTTACATCAGATTTTATAATGTAAGGTTTTCTTGCAGAAGGAAAGGAAGGGAAGAGGAGTGGAGGGAATAAGAAACCTAGACACATAGGAGAAAAGTGCAAGTAAAAGAGGAGGGGGGGCGGCGAGTGGTCGGGGGCGTGAAAAAGAAAGAAAAAAGGCAGCGGGGGAGGAAGGGAGGGAGGAAGGAAGGGAGGGAGGAAATGCACGGGAGAGGGAAAAAGAGTTATGCGAGGGAACAAGACTTAAGAGAATTGAGCAGAGCCGAGCGAAGCGGAGTTATTTTACATAATGATGGTTGATATGCACAGAGGTAATTGATAGCTGAGCTGCAGCCCAAAAAACACCCAGCTAGCTGTCAATCACGGCTCATCTCCCTGGAGATATGCTAATGATGATGATGATGATGAGGGCTTAGCTTCATATTGCGATCATTACTATTAATGCTGTCATTGTTGTCATCTCTGCATATTTAAATGACAGAGCGGGCCAGGGTGGTGATAGCCGGCCCGTGTGATGTCTATGAGGGGGCTTGTTCCGTCTACCGGGGCTGAAGTAAAGTGAGCATTAATAACCTGTACGGTCGACGTGTTCAGCACTGCTGTGGACCTGTACAAGTGTCATTACATCATTGTTACATGCAACTGTGACACTGATGTCATCAGTTTGTGACATGGCAGCACAGTGTCACTCAGAGCGGCAGACAGTCATTAGCTGCGGGGGCCACTAGCAGCGACTGTATAGGCTGAGGGATCGACAACATTTACAGTCATGTTATAATGAGATATGATCATTCATTTATGTATTCAATTCTAATATACTGATGTACAGGAATTGAAAGAAGCTACATTTATGCACAGGGTTGTTTTGCTCCCACAGACACATAATGAAAAGAAATAAAACAACGCTTTCACTGCAAAGATTAACTCCAAACTATTACAAGCTGGGCCTTATTTTGTAGCTCTGAATGATCAGCCAAGTTGTAAACAAGCCTACAGATATTCTGGCTGTTACTACCAGACTTGTATATGCATCTGTAAATAATGTATGTACACACATAACTCATGACTGGTCTTCCTCAGATAATTTCTTATATTCCATAAGACTATAAGGCCTTTCATCCTCTGTATGACTGGACTTCCTTCAATCAATATTTATCACAAACAGAGGCCCAGGTCTTTTGAACAACCTACTGTACCTCCATTACAATCAGGGTCTAAATCATTCAGAAAAGGCCTGAAACACCTCCAACTTTTAATCAGAAACTTGTAAGTAAACTGTACATTTCGTCATGGTGAGTTTACACTTGGTTAGGTCATGATTTGAGTTAATTAGTATTCACAATTGCATTTGTATGTTTTCTGGGGTTGATTGCAGACCAGTCGCCAGCATAACATGTCGGCAGTTAACTTTTCTGCAGACCACTAACATGTACACATTAGAAAGTGCCATATGTACCATAGGGACATTTGTACAATACGTGTCATATCACGTTCACATTATGTTTATGACCACACCTATATATCATGAGGTGGAGGGGATGGCAGCCTGGGCGACAAGGCTGTGAAGCCAGAGAATGCTTTTTAAACATTTGTAAGTGTGACATCCCTGGATGTTTTTAAGGAGACCTCGGGACAATTTGCAGCCATGTTTGTGGCAACCAAAGCTGGTATTTAGGTGATTTCTGTGCCTAAACCTAACCAGAGCATAAGCACAGCGTTGTCACAAGATACATTTGAAAATTGGACCTAAAGGAACGTGTTTTGCAGGAATGTACATTGAAAACATGAATTCTGGCGATTGCTGGTTGTTGACTGTATATTAAAAATGGTCAAAGACCTTAAAGGAGGCAGGCTAATGAATTATCTTTATCCAGATATGTGTAACCATATTGAATTACAATTTTCCCTCTGACACAAACAAACGAACAGACATCATCTAAAGCATCAACTTTTCAAGAAACCATCAAAACAGCTTTGTTCTCAGCTTGATGCCACGGCAATCTTACCGAACTCACTGATGCTGCAGGTGTAAAATAACAATGATTCACTTGTATGCAGGTGAAGGGATTACTGGACTTTGTCATATTCTTGGAACAACAGTGATGCTGCGGAACAAGAGTCAATACGGACGTACCGCCCCTTAATAAGATACTAACCAGGACGGTGGCACTGTGAGGCCAGCTTGGAGCCACGATAAGATTAAATTACAACATGATTACCTTCATGACAAATATTGTCAGAGGTCCTGCGCACCGGAGGGAGAGAAACAGGGGAGAAAGTGAGGAGGAGAAGGCAGAGATGAGGAGCTAGACAGACTTGAAGGGAGGGAGGAGGTTACTGTGGTGTATATTTTAAAGGCTGAAGGCAAACTGTTGAATTATAGATGAGAGAGATTGATTCGGGAGGGGGGAGAAAGAGAGAGAGAGGTGGAAGGGGGGGATGGAGGGGAGAGGGGGGAGGTCAGGAGTAGGTGGAGGAGGAGGAGGAGGAGGGGAGGAAGTGAGTGAAGGGTGAGCAGCTAAAGGATCGCTAGCTCTCGGCCATGCATGTACACACACACACACACACACACACACACGAAAACACACGCAGCTTACTTCAAATCGATCTAAAGCTCAGGCTCTCTCTCCTTTTTACTCTCTCTCTCTCTCTCACTCACACACACACACACACACACACACACACACACACACACCCTTTGCCCTAACTGTCCTCACAAATACACACACACACACACACACACAGTCTTGGTGATGGTAGTAAGAGAACAGTGGCAGTAAACTAAACTACTAGTTTCTCGCTATCTCTCTCTCTCTCTCTCTCTCTCTCTCTCTCTGTCTGTGTGTGTGTGTGTGTGTGTGTGTGCATGTGTTTCTTTTGTCGTCAGTCTCACAAATAATTCATGGGGTGGGAGGGGGGGTGATGAAGGAAGTGATATTGACAGGAACCTCTTCCTCCTCTCTCCTCCTGTCTCCTCCTCTCTCCGTCAGTCAGTCACTCAAACACGCACTCACATCTACATCCCTTTCTCACTCACTCTCACACACACACACACACACACACCTACATACACACACACACACACACACACACACACACACCTACATACACACACTGGCTGCAATGGGAGTTTCTCAGTTGTAATGACACTGATTGAGAAAAGCATTTATAAAGCTCTTGTCCATTTACAGACTCGATGTTTGTGTCGTCTTTCGCTGTTTCTGACTCTAAACACCACATACATGTTTGTGTGTGTCTGATCAAACGCTTAAAACAACTGTTTTATTGTTTCCCCTCCTGGGATTGTGCAAATGTTGTCTCTCTTGGGTGCAAAGGTTTCACATCCCGTCTCCTACCAGCAGCCAGTGTTTTTGTCATTGACCACAATCTTCTCCTAACCTAATCTAAGTCCTTGTAGTCGCCTAAACCGAGCCAAACCTTACAGGTGAAGGATCAGAAAACACTCATGAAGCCTTTTAGTGAAGGACATAATGGTAGATTCAGAAGGCAATGACAAACGACCCTCAGAGGTATAAGGAGCTGTGTGTGCTTGTATACACACTTGCGTGTATGGTGTGTGTATTCATTTAAAATGTGGATTTTAAATAATCTCAGAAAATAAACTGTTTCATTTCTACAGAAAAGAAATGATGAACAAAACATGAAGGAGCTACTTTTAGCTTCTGCGCTGCTCAAGTGTGGAACAAATAGAGAGCAGCAGGTATGACATAATTTTGTTGGCTAACCCGGAAGTTAGCATCATCCTAGTTCCCTCGACCAAAAGCCTACGGGATTTTTACAATTTGCTCTGTGGCAAACACAAGTTTATGACACGTTATGATACACATTTTTATTCAAGAAGTAAAAAGCTAAAGTTAGGCTATAAACAAACTACATTGACTTCAACGTCATCACCACTACACTATACTATACACACTCCATACACTGATCAATCTAAAGTCTGCCTGTTTAGACAGACTAGTGAGTAGATAAGTCTCCATGTTCAGCTTAATGATGTTTCATGTCCCCGACAATCTCTGTATTCTCATTCAGCCACTTGTTCACAACCGCCTTCTTGCTTGACACGTTTAACACTTTAAAATTCAAAAGTGGGGTATTTACTGACGTATTTTATGTTGTACAACAAAACGTGATAATCTCTTGAGCTTGTGTTAATCACAAAAAACTCATCCACATCTAGACAGGGGAACTTACGGAAGCCCTAAAGGGCCATGCATTCATACATTTTATTTCCTCCATTTTCCCGTGATAACGAGTTAATTTCATCTGTTTTCTCGAGATCTCGAGTTATTATCTCGAAATAACAACTGCCATTTTCCCGAGATAACGGGATAATTTTCTCGAGATCTCGAGATAACGAAACTTTATTTTCCCGAGATAACGATATAATCAATTCAAGATCTCGAGATCATGGCTGTGATATGATAGGCCTGAGATTATGGAGATTATGGATAAGTTTCGTTATCTCGAGATCTCGTGCAAATTATCCCGTTATCTCAGGAAAACGGCAGTTGTTATTTCGAGATAATAACTCCAGATCTCGAGAAAACAAATGAAATTAACTCGTTATCACGGGAAAACGGAGGAAATAAAATGTATGAATGCATGGCCCTTTAGGGCTTCCGTAGAAACTGTGAGTGCAAAAATGCTCACTGATTCTGAGGTTTCAGGACTCGTTCCTTCAGCCAGAAGACTTGAGGCAACGCTAACTACTTCTAAATCCAAGCTACAGACCTACCTGTACCTGTTGCTTTAATAAGTGTCCTATTATATCAAATGTAATTGTCAGTTTATCTTCTTATTTTTCTATTTTTACTTACTTTCTCTTTTTAATTTGCCTGTGTTATCTATACTGCAGTTCTTTGAGTATGAAATATGCAATAAAAATAAATCTGCCTTGCCTTACCTATAAGATGCTTTGTAGCTTCAAGACGTAGCATCAGAATGTTCATGTGCTGCATCCTTTTACGTTCATGTGTGCATTACGCCAGGGGGGACTACATATATCTCGTCTTTTTAAAGGGACGATATCTTATGGAGGAATTATGGTGGAATGAAATATTTAGAAAAACTTGCTACTTCTTCGGCTGTGATGTGATCTGGAGACAAACTGTGCTCTCAGGCTGCTCCGTTAAACATTAACTGCTACAAATCGTTTCAGCTTTCCTCTCGATGCATCTCGTAGTATTTTTCAGTTTCTCCCAAGCCTCCACAGACAGAGAGGAGGAGAACAAGAAAGATTTGTACACTGGACATCGAAGACTTTACTCAACAGTATACTGAAACGAGGGAGTGATGACTGATGTAAATGTCTTTCAGTCATGTGCGGCGATATAGTAGATTTCTACTATTTTTCACACAAACTCATGATTGAAAACTCAAGAAAGAAAAAAGAAAAAGAGGTCCCGCTTAATGTAAAGGTTAATTTGTGACCTAAACAGGAAGAGGTAATCAGCGAGAGGGAAGGAAAAAGAAATGAGGTGAGAAGAGACATACGACAGGAAGAAAAAGAGAGGAAAAAGAGAAAAAAGAGGAGGTGAGGGAAGCACAGGGCAGGTTGGAGGATTGAACTCCCGCTACGTTTGTCAAACAAATTAAACGCTGTCGAGGTTCCTCACCTGGGCACGCACGCACACACAAACACACACACAAACTGCCCGCGTGGCACGCATATGGCTCACCCGGCCCAAATAAGGAAATATGCATACATTAGCATAACTAATGTAGGAACCACTCCATTTAATATGCTAATTCACTGAAATATTACTGAGCACCGTCTGTTGTAAATGAATAAATTTGAATTGCAATTAGAATAATCCTTTATAATTAATGAAAACTGTCAATTTTGGTTCAGAAGTAATTTGATTAACGGGTTGATGGGGCACCAATTAAGTGGAGGATGAGGAGGGTCGAGAGAGGAGGAGGAGGAGGAAGAGAAGAAAGATGACAAGCCCTTCAGATAATCTGCTCCTTTTCATGCGTAATGAGAGATTAACCTAAAATGATGTAATGTTCCTTTCAAGACATGAATTGGGAAACAAACGGGATGCTTCTCTTACCTTTGTAGATATCACAGCAGCGTCAGGAGGACATATAAAAAGAGGAGAAAGAGATGAGAGGAGATTAGATAGTGGACCAAATACACAATGTTACTTATTATAAATGTTTATTTAACAAGACAGACTTCAAACATGATGATGCATCTGCTTTCTGATTTAAATATATATATATATATATATATATATGTATTTTCAGCTAGCGGTGGTTTATTCCTGCAGCAGGTCCAGTAATAGTGTCATTGGCTTTCTAATTCACAAGCACCTCCTACCACTAATTAACCACATCCATGTTGCTGTTATTAGCTAATTACAAGACCGGATGCATGCCCGGCTAATTAAGGCTATTAAATTTGTGTATGTGTGTGTGTGTGTGTGTGTGTGTGTGTGTGTGAGAGGGTGTATATTAAGGCATTTCAGGAGTTAATGTTTTAATGACAGAATATAACAGAGACCTGCACTGCAACAGAGCACGTAATTCCCCCCCCCCCCCCCCCCCGGTACAAAAAACGCTGCCGCTCCCTCTATTCCCAAATCAATAGCCAAGGTCATTATGTGCAGCTGAATCATATGTTTCACTAAAGTTGCTGCGTGTTAATAATATTTCAACAGAGTTGCAGGAAAAAGCTTCTAATTTAGCTCGTTTAGTCAACACTGTCATCCATCATGGTGAGAACACAAAAGACCCCCCTGACTCGCCGCTGTTTTCCTTTTCTCTCCTCGCCGTCGCTTTTTTCTCATCTCATTTTCTCTCCCCGGCAGCACCTCCTCCCCTCCTTTTTCATTTTCTCTCCCCATCCTCTCCTTCTCTTCTCCTTCTTCTTCTTCTTCTTCTTCTCTCAAACACCTAATATATTTCTTTCTTATTTCTTTCCCCTTTTCCTCTCATTAGAAGAGCATGTTTTTCTTCATTTGCGCTCTCTAATCCTCCCTTTATACATCTGAATATTCATGGACTTGTTTTGTTGTGAATATTCAAGAACCAATTAACATGCTGTTTATGAATAATTAATGCTTATTATTTTCTCCCCTTTAAATTTTTAATTATTAAAATCTATAAATCTGAAAACAAGCGGCTCGTTTTTTTTCCCACTAACTTTGAGTGTATGTGCTGGTGTGTGTGTCATGCTGACAGACTATTTAACAACAGCTCAGGAACTCTCTCTTTCATCTGCCAACAGTCTATCCTCCTGCCACCCAACCCAAAGTGTGTGTCTGTCTGTGTGTGTGTGTGCCCAAATGTGTGTGTTTGTGTGTGTGTGTGTGTGTGTGTGTGTGTGTGTGTGTGTGTTCACACTCATGAATAAATGAACTTGTTAAAGAGAGATGAAGGGGAAGAAGGAGACAGGTTCTGCTGTCCTGTTCAAAACTACCTGATCTGGCACACCGCTTAGCATGCAGGCGCGCGCACACACACACACACACATGTTCACATACATACATAACACTGAAAAACGAATCTGTTGGCTGCATCACCGGCATGAGACAAATTACGTTGACGATAAGATCCGCCTTTAAAACCAGAGAAAGTGAGAGAGAGGAGAAAAAGGAAGAGAGAGAGAGAGAGAGAGATGCCACCTTGTCCTCCTTTAGTCTTATGAATACATCTGCCTTCACGACAGGCATCATTCCTTTTAATCAGTGTCGCTGCTGTGATCAAAGAAACACTACCTCCACAGAAAGAGACAGCAAGAGACAGAGTACAATGGGAGACTCCTCACTGTGTGTGCGTGTGTGTGTGTGTGTGTGCATGTGTCTGTGTGTGTGTGAGAGAGAGAGAGAGAGAGTGACAGCAGCGGTGACTAGTACCTGAACGACAGCAAAGCCGTCATGTCTACACGCTGTCACATAAGTGAGGTCTTGCAATACAATCAGACTTACACCACCTTCCTTATGCTGCCTTCTCTCTCTCTCTCTCTCTTTCACACACACACACACACACACAGCGCTGACAACTGTCAAACACTCACCTCCCAACTGGGGTGTAGGTAATTAACCAGACAAAACAACTCACAACACCTCGCGGATCAAGAACACAGAGGAAGAAGTGCGAGGAAGACACACGACAAAAGCACCAAAAAAAAAAAAAAAAAGAGATACAAGAAGAAAAGAAGACGCTCCGACTACAAAACAAGCCAGAGCTCCTAAACAAGGAGCTCCACTCATGAGGAGTACAGACGGCTGGATAATGATGAAAATAGAAACAAATCTGCACTCCTCCATTTATCTCTCCTCTCCTCTCTTCGCTTTGTGTTAATTTGTCTTTACATCTGGAGTAACAGACAAGTTTTCACAAGAACGCCGCCGTTAGCTGTCATCGACCATTTAAAAGTGCTACATCATCGCCCGCAAGTCATATTTATTCTAAATTTAAATGTTACTCTGATTATCTCACATGGTTAATGTGACTGGCAGCTCCCATGCTTCTGTTCAGATTTAGATTAGATTCATAACAAACTGATTTCAAGGCTCTACAGAGGAGTGGTTCTGGTACAGTTAGAGCTAATCCTAATTCTCCTGATGGAAGAGGTGAAATATAAGTGGGAGAATATAGAGAAATCTTGGTGTTATATACTGTAGCAACAACAATACTGCTAGGCCTCCAGATTAGTTTGTAACTGCTCTTTCTGATCTGATGCCCCCAATCGGTCGAACATCAGTTCACTGTGGCTTTTAGAGATGTTTTACAAATGTGACAAAGCTTTGGTTAAAGAGACGCTGTTGAACTTCTGTGCTGTGCCGGAAGCCGGTCGTTAGTTTGTGTTAGTGGAATCCATTTTTCTAAACTAACGTTAGCTACTGTTGCTCTCTGTTAGCGAAGAGAGCAAAGCAATCCACAGTCCAGCAGCATTAAACAACTTAAACAAATCATCCACAGGCTTGTATAGTCAACCGAGAGAGACTGGGAAGGCCTAATTTGTCCAATAAAAAAGTGATTTATACATGTGAATTGCTACAAGTTGTTACATAGAGCCCCTTTAATATTGTAACCTCACTTCCTGCTTTGCTCCAGTCACAGTTTCTACAACCAGTCACTTCACTGTAAGCAAAAAATGTTTTGGGGCAATTGCTACAAACGACTAATGTTGTTGTTTCTTTGAGGAAGACGCTCCTCATTTTACATACAGTATGTTAAATTAACAGGGTGTAACAGGGAAGAAATTTCAATATGATAATCAAAGCTATTATATGTGTAGGATTCTTCAATGGGGTCGGCCATGTTGCACCGTCATGTTTCTCTGGCAGCCCAGAGGGACAAACCAAACACTGGCGCTAGAAAGGGCGTTTTGCATTTTTCACATTTTTAGCAGCCAACGTAGGAAAGGGTGAGACGACGATGAAGATTTCGTTGATTGTAACCTAGTGGTAGAAATGACTTAGCTATTACTTTTAAAATATGAGCCTTGCCTAAGCCTAAGTTACAACAGGCTCCTCACTGCTGGATGTATCAATCAGATTGAATACGCTCCAGTGAAGACAGTTTTGGTAAATGAACAGCGGCAGAAGCATTTAGTTATTTCATGTCATCAAATGACAAAGCAACTAGTGAGTAATCTAAGAGATCTTGACTTGTCAAAGTAGGAAGTATTATTAATAACACTAACAATAGCTCTCTTCTATTCAAGTGTCTCAGTAAGCCAGCACGAACAATACCAGGAGCCTGAAGCACACTCAGCTAAATGGAATTCAGCCGTCGTTAAATCTATTATTATCACCTGTGTTTATCCTTCTTTGACACGTCAACATGTCCTCTGTGGAAAAGCCACTGGCTGGTGAGAAGATTCAGTAACATTTACCTTTGTTTGAGTGCCGTCTTTTGTTCTCCCCCCCCTCAATCAATTACACAAAGGAAAACAGTTAATAATTTAAAAACACATGACCCAATTTAATTAGAGCCTTCGTTCAATTAACGTTTCCCCCTTTTTCTTTGTTCTGCGTCATGGGTGGCTGTTATCATGATGACAAATATCACTGTAGATACGTCTGAGTGTGTGTGTGTGTGTGTCAAAAGCGTGAGTGTACATCTGACTCCCCGAGTATCGCCTGTGCAACTTCCTGTTATGCCAAGTCTCCCGGTGTAAAAAAATGGCGGAGCGTAAACCACTAATTAGCTCCCGCTCAGACGAACTAAGATGGTACAGGCAGTGTGCATATTTTTTTTTTCATCCTTCTCTGTTTAATCTCCCTGTTGTTTCCTATTTGTTCAGCTCATTATGTGATCAAAGCCATTAACATGTTTATGGAGCAGCTCTTTCATGTTGCAATAAAACACAACTCATAGAGACTCATGCGGCGATGAAATATGAATGCAGAGGCCCGAAAAGACAAGGAGGGAGTGTGTGTTTGTGTACATATTTGTGTGTGAGTAAAATATGTTTCAATCTGATGAAACTCTAAGCTAACAAATAGGATGAGGAGGACAGGGGGGCATTTTGGTCTTTGAGCTTCTTCTGCACACGCACACGAACACACACACACACACACACACATGTACGCACACATACACATATGGAAATACATACACAGAGGCAGTAACTGTTAAATAATTCAGCATACACAAACACACACTGGAGGCAAGGTGAGGGTAAAAGCGCAGCTAAGCTAACAGGCATGCTGAGTGGCCCGCGGTGTCAGCAACCAATCAGGAGGGAGCATGGTGGCCAGAGAGAGAGACGTGACCCCTGGTGACCCCAAACTCTAATGATTTATAAACATGACTGAGGAGTGTGTGTGTTTACGTGTGTGTGTGTGTCCCGGAAACCCTGAAGCTGTTTAAATGTGGAGATGAATTCTTATTTATTCACATGGAAAAGGAGTGAATGTGAAGACCCCAAGGGTGAGGTTCAAAACAATACAGAGAGAGGAAAGGAGGGAGGGAGGGAGGAATGTAGATAGAGGAAGGAGAGAGAAAAACAAAGATTGGGAAAAGAAAAAGAAGGAAAATGAGAGAGGACGGGAAAAGCGATGGAAGAGCGAGAAAGAGGGAAGTTTAAAGAGGTAAAACTGCACTCACATCACGTAGGGAGAGGAGGTTAGAGGGGCGTAAAAGACCCTCTTTTACGATCCTAAGGGGGCGCACACACACACATCACACACATATTCCCCCTGCCCCCACATCTGTATGTGTGTGTGTGTCCTCATGCAATATTAAATAGGCAGTATGTGTGGGTATAAAGAGTGGTGGGGCCGGGATGCAGTGAATTATATATCACTATTGATTTGCACACACACACTTTCACAAGCACACGCACGCACACATGCACAAACACACACACTTTATTAGATTAAAGCTCACAGCTAAAATACAGACAATAGCAGAGTCTAACAGAAGATGTGAGGAGAAAGAATTGGTCCACCAGAAGTAGGAAAGTAACATGTATTGCAGAGATGCTCCTTCTTCTTACCACAGGCACAGCAGAGGAACCTTTAGCCAGATGTGTGTGAACTCCAAAAGACCAGCTGTTACACAGAAACCTGGTTCCTTATTTCTAATCTTCTTCCTTAAAGCGCCGATAATCAATAGGCTATTTCATCAAACACTGAATCAATTAAGTACATGTAACGTGAAAGGTGTTGCTCAGAGAGTAAGTGTAATAGTGAGCAGCCTTTTAGCCTTTTGTAGCTCACTGTTTTGGTTTTATAACCTGCACATGCACAAGTGGGTGACCCTCATCTTGCCCTAACATTTTCCAGCACAAAAGGAAGCTGTTTGATTAACCCACTGTCCCAGCTCCAAAGAGCAAATAGATAACGTTAGTTAGTATTTTAGCTAGCAGCTTAGATAAAAACAAATCTTGTTTTCAGGGGTTGATGGCGACTTAACCAGAGCTAAAAGAGGAGTGAATGTATATTCATTAGGTGGTCAGAAAGAGACAGCAAATGACAGTTGCTTATACTGTATCAGAGACATTACAAGAGAGACAAACCACTAAAAGCCAATCGTCCGCTTATCACAGCCAAACGGGAAAACATATCAGCCCATCGTGCTGTTGCACTGACAATCAGAATACTTTATTAATCCCAGTTGAGATTCACAACAGTTTCAAACTATTTTTTGTGGCTGCAGCATGGAAGAGGAGGATATCACGCTAATGAAAGGTGAGGTGATTCAAACATTCAAGCATTGTTCAAGTGCTCTGGTGGGATGCACTGACTGTCACGTCATCATGACACTAAGGCAGTGTTGTGAATCCTGTTGAAAAAAAGGTGTTTTAAACTTTAAACTTTCAATTTTGGGGCAAAGTCACCAAACTTTTTAAGGGTTTCTTTTAATCAGATTTTTCCAGTGATTCTATACATGAAGTTGTTGCCCTAGTGACTATTGAAAGTGATGTTATGGCTCCCTGTCCCCATTCATTTAGATAGAGGCCTGGTCTTATTAGGCCCAGATAACTGCCTGGGGGCGTTGCCAAGATGGCTGTTGATTGGCAGGACTCACCTAATAAGACTCAGTCCACCAGAAATACTTGAGAAAAATGATAATATTTCCAGGGTATCTCTCAGATTGTGAGATGTTTTTTGCCCCTTTGTAGCCAAAAATAATTTAAAGCAACTTTAAAAAAAGTTAAAATTACTATTTTTTAAATATTTTATGATGATCAAAAGAGAGAACATGCCAAAACATCTGGCAGGTCCCACTTTACTTACTACTTTCATTTTCACACAAAATATTTTCTGGTGAAGTTTCTGTTCTATTTTTGAAGCATTGTGGTTATTGCTCTCACCATTTTTATTCTGGTCTCCCCTGATACTATTAAAAACATGAAACACATCAGTCCCTGCGTGACGGAGACCATCTTAATAAACTGTCTCTTGGTCGACTCGCTGTGTCGGATTATTTTAAACTCTGCTGATTGCTGAATACAGCAGTGTCCAGTTATAGCTGGTCTGAAAGCAGTGTGTAAATGTGTGTGCATATTGTGTGACCTGTGGTATGAACTCACACGGTGTAATCTCCATCGGTGGTGATGTAATGGAGGTATCTGAGGCGTCACACTTCCTCTCAGGCAACATTAACTGAATTAGTGGTGAAAGAGTGATGGAGAGAGAGCGAGAGGGTGAGGGAGAGGTGGACTGGGCAGCTTTTTTTTATAAGCACCACAGTGATATTTAAAATCTTGGTGATGCCTGGAGAGGAGGAGAATCTATCCTTTTTTTCTCTTCCATTATTCCTTTTTTGGCCTGTTTTTGTTTCAGCTTTTGCAAAAATCATGGAAGAAGACAAACAAATGCATATGTGGAGAGGAGGAAGGAGGTTAAATCTATACAAAGCCTTCCCAACCATTAAAGGAAAGTCTAAGATTCAGTCAAATGTATCATAAACACCTGACAAGCAAGACAAAATAACAGAAATGAGAGAAGGTGGAGGAAATGTACAAAAGGAAACACAATCAAAAACAAAAGAAAGTGACAAATGAAAGAAAGATATTCAAATGACTTTGTAAGATCATGGATCGTGGTTGTTGTTGAGCGATATTATTTAGAAGAGACCATAGGTTTGTGTCGTGAAATTTTCACTTTTACTCCACCTCTACATTTAACAAGGTGGAGGACAGAGGTGTGGCCAACAGGTGCTCCGATCAGTACTTTGAGACTCGGCAGCGTTCGTTTTCGAGATATTTCAGCAGGAGAGAGTGGAGACGCGTCATCCATTTTTCTGTCAATGTTACTGACGTGTTGTTTAAACACAACACATCTTCTTTGGTGCCCCCATATCACAACCTAAAAGCTCATGAACACCTTTTAGTGGGAAAAACGACTTCCCAGCTCGGGAAATGGGACCAAATGGGTAACTGCCACAAACGTGGAATAGACTGAGTGTGCATCCACAGATGGAGTCAAGTTACTATGATAAAGACTCTCATACGTCATGCTCCTCCCTCTACTTACCCCTTTTCCATGTACTCTCCTCATCCTCACCCACCTCCCCTCTCTCTGCTCCCACTATCTGGCATTTTAATGCATCTATAGTCATGCTAATGGTCCTCAGAACTCAAAATAATTTCTTCTTTGTCCCGCTCTGCCACTCAGCACTGATAGAGGAGTGGTATCTCTCTCCTCCTCCTCCTCCTCCTCCTCTCCCTACACACTGACAGAATGTGATTTTGACAGAGTCCTGTCAGTCTGTCTTTCTGTCACGCTTATTCTTCGTGTCAGATTAAGGAAGAGGTAAGGAGCGGAGAGTGCTGACAGGGCATGTAGAGAGGAGGAGGAGAAAAGAGAAGAGCATGCGTTTTACATTATGAGTGCTTCCAACCTTTCTATTCATGCTGGTTGACCTTTCCATAAGTAGGTAATAGAGAGGAGAACGTCCTTTACTCTGAAGGCTGGATGTTAAGTCACGCTCCTCTCTGCCCCACAGAGAGAGGAGAGCACCTGGTGTCAGCCCGACACAGCCCGGGGTGAGAGGAGAGGTGAATGAAAGCACTGTGTGTGTGTGAAAGAGGGTGGCTGGGGTGAGGGGCATATGGTGGACGGATATTAGAGAGGGGGGTAGTCATAGTGGTGGAAATGTATGTATGCGTGTGAAGGGTGGGATGGGTGGGGAACAATATTGGTCTGCCAGCGCGGGTCATTGTAGAGAAAACATAAAACATAATCATCCATTAAAATGCAGCTTCACACCCTCCATCACGTCCACGATGGAGCTGCTGCCATAAATGCTGCTGCTGCTGCTGTGTGTGTGTGTAGAGACATGCATTCACACGTGCATCACTCAGCTAGGATGGATGTAGGTCTAAAAAGCCCAGAGAGAGAGAGAGGATGTGTTTCTGGAGGTTTGTGGTAGGTCAGTGTGTATATATATATATATATATATATGAATGTGTGTGTGCATATGAGATGGTAAGAGCCGCCTCTGAGTGAACTGTACACCGTTGGGATTATTATCATCTTATTATCTATCAATCAAGTTAGTGAGTGGCAGGTGTGGAAAGTAATACAAAAAAAATAATACATGTTATCTGCTCTGGACTCAGTATCACTGTAGTTATGAATACAAGATAAGTCCTACACAGTTTCCAGTAAAATGTGAGCATTGTACATTTCTGCAAACACAGACACATACATTTTTTTTTTTTATGTTTCATACGTGTCATATCAACATTTCTACAATTACATTCAGATTACATGTGATAGGAGGTGATCGTGGTGATGAGATGGCAGCCAAGCGAGAGACCACTTTGCTTCCCTCTTAAACCAACAATACGACAATAATTATAGCGATCTTAGGGACAATTTCCATTGCATGACTGGCACCACAAAAGCGGGTATTTTGAGCCAAAACATGATCTTTTCTTGACCTTAACCTGGATTTTTTTGTGCCTAAACCTAACCAGAGTTGTCAGAACATAAAATTGAAAACTGAAAAGAAACGACATAGTGTCAGCGTATCCATGGTTTGCAGAAACATACAATGCCAACATTTATTCTGAGAACTGGGTTGCACTGTCAGTGTAAAATTTTTGTTAAGTTCTTTGTCTTTACTCCAGCTTAATAATTGATGATCAGTATCACATAAGCTCCGTATGAAAAATCTACTTAAAGGCTCAGTCGGTGATCCAAATGATGGTTAATGGTGTTTGTAATCACATCAGTAAAACAGGGCTGTGGATTCACTTGTGTTAAGTTCGAAGTTATAAAAAGAAAACGTAAGGTCAATTTACCATCATTAAGGGAAATTCTTTCATGTTAAATGCAAATATAGCTTTTATTCATAGTCACAGAAATGACAGATTCAACCTTAATAGATAGTGCCAGCTTGAAGGCTTGCTGTGCAGGTGTTTAAAATGTGAGCTGCTCTTAAAAAAAGGGGTAAAAAACATGGCGCTGCATGAAGACTTTCAGACGACCACTGATACAAAAAATAGCTTTTAAATTTGTATTAAAAATGTGTATATTTTTTAATAAAGCTCAAAATCTTACCAAGTTGATGTGTCTAATTTCTAGTCATATCATGACACTTAATAAACATTTCAGTGAGATAGGAACTTGTTTTACACTAATTTTTAAACTTATTACAAGCGAGAAACACCCTATATTCACTGTTGGTTTACTTATTTTTGAAGTGGCTTTTCTTCAAGTGATTTATCTAGTGGAGCTGTGTCATTCTGAAGAGGTGGGTGAACTGAATGGCACCGGGTTAACGCTGCTCTCTGTCCCCTGAGATGAGAGCGATGAGACTTACACTCATCTGCGAACTGAGGATCTAAACAACACTGTCAGTTTGGCACAACAACTTTTTAAACGCCAATCAGCGAGGCCAAGTCTGTATTTCAAACTCGCAGGCTTAAATGTTGTCACAAAAATGCACCGGCACTCAAAGGCGTACCCGCGCACCACATGTGCACACACACAACTCTCACTGTGACACCAGCGTACACTGTAAATCTCCACTGATTGAGGGTAAGCGGGCTTCAGACGGCTCTGTGTATAACTAGCTCCAGCCCGGGAGATCAGAATGGCTGGCAGCGAACTTACATGTTTGTCATCTAAAAACTATTCACCCACCACTTAGCCAAGAACACAACCCAAACAATAGACAGCCCGTTAACAATGTACCATTATCCAGAGCATGATGGGAGGAGGGGTGTGTGTGTGTGTGTGTGGAGAGGGGGGAGAAAGAGAGCAAGAGAAAGAGCGACAGAGCGAGCAGAATAAAGACAGAGAGATGAGAGGGAGGATTGCAGAGAGACCAAACTGTTATTTAAACCAGGCGGCCACGAAAACATCACAATAAATAACTGTTTAGTCTCCACCTCAGACGCTGGGGGAGCGACAGAGCGCAGCACGCGCCGGAGAGGGAGGGAGGTGAGAGAGGGGAGAATTAAAGGGATCGGGGAGGGATGGAGTGGCGGGAGGAGGGAGGGAGGGAGGGAGGGAGGGATGGAAAAAGAGATAAAACGCATTACAAGATCGCTCTGTGTTATCAGACTTAAAGGAGTATCCAGGATCGTCTCTCCTCGTGACTAATGAAAGGAGCAGCTTCACAGTCAAGTGCCAGGACGCGAACACAAACACACACACAAGCAACCATACACACTTTTTACCTCACATTTACACGACAGAAAAGATTTTATTCAGTTGTTTAGCATCGGTGTGTGTGTGTGTGCACGTTCAGCTCAGGCTCACACCTCTCTTTTTCTGCACAGAAGCCCTTTCCTTGTCCTCCTCAGCAGAAAGAATGGCACAGCGAGGGCACCTCTGACTGCACGGAGCGCCGGCTCGCCAGCCAAGGCCGTTGATGAGAGGAAAATAGTGCTAATGCAGCAAGGAAGCTGTTCTTTCCCAATTAAGCCAATAAAACACATGCTCCCCTCCTTCCTGTAACTGCCTAATAAGCCATAAACACAGCTGAACATTTATAATTCTGGCTAGTCCATAAAAAAAGCACTTCCCATGTGTGCAGGGGTGAGGGGTGAGGTGTGCGGAGAGGGTGAAAGTGCTGGCGAGCGCAGCGGCAGCCCCGGCGAGCCACGGAGAGAAATCACTTTTTTCTACTAAAAGAAATATTTAGTACCTCGCTGAATTAATGCGAGGGAGCGGGGAGGTGGCGGGTGAGAGAGAGAGAGATGGAGGGAGGAGGAGGAGGAGGAGGAGAAGGAGGGCTCGGAGCTGTCTGGATAGACCAAAGCAAATGCCTCTATCTGCCTTCCCTCCTCCTCCTCCTCCTCCTCCTTCCTCTTCTTCGTCCTTCTGTGCTGAGGAGAAACTGAGGATGCTGAACTCCCTGTAGAGATGAGATGAACACCTCTACACACACACACACCCACGCACACCTACAACCGCCCATACACAAGGACAAGCGCACAAGCATACATACATATACGCTGCTCCCATGCATATTTCTGGAAGAATAACAGTATGGAAATGTTTGGAGGAGCAGTGATAAGGATAGGAGCAAATGAGTGGGGGGAGGACGATGATGATGGGGAGATGATGGAACAGCAGAAGTAGGAAGCAAGAGGTGGAGTGTGAGGGAGTGAGGAGGAGAGACACGGTCAGGTTCAGCAGGTTTCGCGTGAGTTCAAGCAGCTTCCTGGATCGTGTTTGTGGCCTTTTTCTCCTCCCGGGCGAGAGGAGTCGTTAACACAGCGTGGGATCGCCGTAAAACAGTTCCTAAAAAACACATTTGCAGTTTACTGACTAAATGCAGGAGCTCTGGCCCCCCGAGGGAGAGAAAAACTTGGAGGGATGAAGAGAAAAGTAGACAATTTGGCAGATTCTGTACATTTATTATCAGTTAAGGGAATAAACTGCTGAGGTGAACAGGTTTTTACTACAGTCGCCTCAAGTCTTTCTGGACGAGATATTCTTTTAGTCTTGTTACTGAGGCATTAGGAATGTAAAAATCAATGTTTTAGATTCCCATGCTGATAAATCTTCCAGACTATATAATGCTTTAGTAACCATTAATTTTAAGCAGCATGTGAGTTGCATATTGGCTCTTTATTTGTCATTATAAAGCACTTACACTGTAAATGCCTTATTCTGCATGACCATATTTGAAAACTACTGGGCCATTAACTATGAGTTTTTCCTCAATAACCTCCTAATTACTGCTTATTGATTGTAAGTAAGGCAGCTGTTGTATGTAAATTATAATCTTAACATCCTTCACTCAGCATGGGCCTCATAAAGTGGTCTTGCCACAAGAATAGTCATTCCCCCTGACGCTTAATAAATATGTTTTATTCTTAAGTGTTAACAGTGTCCAAATAACTCTGAATTAAGTCTTTCAAACTCAGAACATGTTCCTCGTTCTAAAGTCGGGTCTTGCTCATAAATCTTTTGGCATTGTACGTTTCTGCAAACCACAGATATTTTAAAAATTTCTTTAGGTTCAGTTTTCAAGTTTTTCTTGTGACAATGCTGCGGTTATGGTCCAGTTAGATTCAGGCGCAAAACCACTTGGTCAGAGCGAGGAATAGATTGTGTCTTGGCTTTAAAAAAATGTCTGGAGATGTCCCAGGGTCTCCTTTAAAACACCTGCTTTTGTCGGCAAAAACACAGCTGGAAAATCGTCTCATGGTCTCTCTAAAAATATCCAGTCGTTTCACGCTTACAAATGTTGAAACACAGTCTTGAATTGTGGTCACTGGCTTGGCAGCCTTCTTGTCTGTAACTCAGTCACCATCCCCTTCGCCTCTCGATATGGAAATCAGGCCATTAACACGAATGTGAACATGATATCACACATATTGCAGAAATGTCAGTATGGTACGTATCATTTGTTGTAGAAACTGCCAACATTTTATTCTGGTGACTGTGCTGCTTATTCACCAGTAATTTGACACTTCACAGCTTCTACTAGTGAATCTAATATAATGTATTATGACTTTATATATGCTTTACTGGTTTAATCAGTTCCCTCCAATACAAATTATTTATTTATCATTTACATTGTCATGGTTTCTATTTATTCGTCTTTATTGATAAAATCTTGTTATTTAAAAAAAAAAGGCCTGTCATATATATTTGTTTCTTCCAGCATCTCACTGATCATATTGTTTTGCCTTAATAAAGTGGACTTTTCCCCTTTAACGTTTTACCAGTCCATCATTCGTGGGTTGCAAAAACAGTTATCTCCTCATTTTTGATTTATTTTCCTAAATTATGTTTTTCAAATTGTTCTCTCCAGGGAATATCAATCAAACTGCTGTTGGTTTATTCATTTTAAGAATGACTTTTATAGTGTTTTTGCACATGAACTGATGCTCTATCCTCGTGTACATGTGTTTCTGTTCTGGGCTTTGTCCCTTCCATGTTTGCTGCTGCAGCGACAGAGTTCATCTGCGGACAGAATTAATATTTCATTTGATTTCAGACAGAGAGGTTACAGCCTTTCTGTTCAGCATCTTGAAGCACTTCTGTGAAATACGAGGAATCTGCCTCTTTACAAAAGAGTTAGCGGGTACGCATAAGATACACAAGTAAACACTGGCCTTTACTGTAACTCACACACACAAACACACACAGGGTGGAATGTAGTGGAATGCCGAGCTGTGTGTGTGTGTGTGTGTTTGTCTTTCCTGCTATTGTCAGATGGAGATTGATATCGCCTCTCGTTACTGACAGACGATTGTCGAGGCTTCCTGAACTAATTATAAAAAGCAACAACAGTAACTCACAAAACCCTGTCTGCCAGCCCGTCTGTCTGTCTGTCTGTACTGTACTGTACTGTACTGTATGTGTCTGCCCACTCGCCTGTCTGTCTGTTTATCTACAGTTAAGCCTCACATATCTGTGGTGTTCGTCTATTTCAGTCGTATAAGATGTTGATTCAAGTCTGGCGCTGCAGCTTCAAACCGAACACAACTCACAGACGATGACTTCTAATGTCAAGTAGATGAAATATAACCCTGTTTTAAGATGTTAATTAAATGCAGGAGTTTAGTTGTGTCTGGATTTTTATAAAACAGAGGATGGAGAGCAGACAGAACAGAGAGGAGAGAGAGGGAGAGAGAGGCGAAAGGCCAGACAGTGAAAGGCATTAACATCAGTCTGGACTTGCCTCCTATTGTCTGAGAGTCTTGGAAGTCAGGAAATGTCATGTTGCATTTACACATACAGAGTATACACAGACATAAAAGGTGCGAGTGTTAGATATAAATCAACACTGTAAGAATGGGCCCATCAACCATTTCATCTATGCCCGTGTGTGTGTGTGTGCGTGTGTGTGTGTTCTGCACAGGAAGTGGTAGCAATCCACTTCCTGGTTCGGATGGAAATCTCATCTGTGGGGCGAGCTGCCCAGGGTGTTACCACACACAGACACACGCAAATGCACACAAACTGAGGCACAAGTATGGAAGAACAAACACACACACACACACACACACACACACACACACACACACACACACACAGCACAGACCACCACCCAGTCTATTTCAGTTTGTCATGTATTGTCACCTGAGCTTACAGTAAATACAAACGCTTTGTTCTCAGCTCAGCTCTGCTACGGGGCTTTTTCTTTGTGTGACTCTGTGTGTGTGTGTGTGTGTGTGTGTGTGAGACTCTGTGTGTGTGTGTGTGTGTGTGTGTGTGTGTGTGTGTGAGCTCTTTCCATAAACCAATAACAACAGTCCTATTAATAAATGCTGCTCTTTCTCTGTGGTGTCAAGTGATGCCTGCAAGTTTGAATCATAAACCAGAACAGTTTATCATACAGTTACTTCTTCACTATATTTTGTGACTCTGTTTCTGGATTATTAAGAAATTCATTTTGTGCTCATTTTCAGGTTCATAATTTTTTAATGCTCTCTGTCTGAAACGCTCTGTTTTAGTTTCGGTCTCTTTAAGGCCTCCCTCCTGATTGGTCAGCTCACACACGCCTGACCCAGCACCGCTAACAACAACAGAGCAGCTGTGCTAAATCAATTCTTACGTGCCAAACTAGCCGCTAGGCATAAATTATGTAAATGTGTGACATGGTGACGAAACTACTGTTGTTGTCTGAAAAGAGAAGACGAAAATCACTAATTTTCAAGTGAAATTGATTGTGTTCATGGTATACCACAGAAACTTTCATTTTGAAACTTTATTTTAATTTCTTAATACAAGCTGGAGTTTGTCTGATTGCTAAAGGAGTCCCATCAATCTGTCATATCATAAAGGCAATCAAAACTAAAAATAATGTTGCCAAAACTATTTAAAAAATAAGGCTCAAGATGTAATTTGAGTTTTCCTGTGAGACTAATTAAAAGACTAATTAAAATTTTGTGGAGAAAAGGAGGCCAAAACCAAACTTTTCTCTACAATTCCGACACTCAACGAGTATCAGTTACAAAGGGACTAAAGTTTTTGGGCCGTTATGTCCAACATGTTTGAGTAGCGGTATAAAAGGAAACAAAACTACCACATTAAATAACACAATGAATGAGATGTGCTTTGCGTGTCATTCAAGTTATTTCGAAAATAAAACTCATGACTTGACATGAATTAAATGCTGAAATACATTTATTTGCCTGAAAGACGACATTTTAATTGTCTTTGAAATTTATGGGTATGTATTTTGTGTAATGTATATTGTTTGAGTGGTGAGTAATGACCCATCAGTCTGCTCAGGACATAATTGCAAGCAGACCTTTTGTTTACTTTGCTCTGTCAGGCTTTTCTTTATGTGTTAAGTGGTCATAAAACCACATAAAACAGGTATGTTTAGTGCTCATCTTTAGACTCATTTCAGCAGAATAATAAATAAACAGATACTCCACATGGACAAGATGTTCAAAGACGAGGATTAGCATAAAGGAAAACACACAAATGAAAAAGAAAATTACATCATCTCTCTCATCATTTATGTGCGGCTGCCCGCGCGCTGAAGCAAACAAACTGATTTAACTGGTAAATAAAGTCACAACACTCCGGCTGCATCTCCTGAGATTTAACCTTAACCCTGAAGTGTGTTGCATAACAGCAGCAAACTTGACAGATAAAACACAGGCTGTTAGCACCCCCGCCCCGCTTCCCCAGTGTTTGACTAGACAGCAGTATCCAAACACAGGGACTCCTCACTACACTGACTTTACAAGGACTAATTACCGGCTGGCACTGAGTGCAGACAGATGGTAGAAAGAGAGAGAGGTGGAGAAGGAGCACACGTGGAGGGAACGAAGAGATATCGTTCAAGTGTACGTGTGTGTTGGTTTGTGTACATATGCTAATTTGCGTCAATAATTACCATCCACCCTGCAGCAGACAAAAGAACTGCCTCAACGTTACAAACTCATGTCTGGTGTTGGTTTCATTCCTCAACATTTCAATATCATTCAATAAATGCCACCTCTGTTGTTTCTCACATTTTGATTGATACAATAAGCACAAGTGGATAAATAACAGAGGAGCACGAGCAGCTGTTAACAAGTCTGCAGGTCTCAAATCATCCTTTTAGCAAAGGATCAAATCAGCTTCAATCAGGCCGATGGAGGCTTTTCTTCCTCCCGAGTCACAGTCATTCTCTTACCCCGTAAATCACCTCTGTACTGCATATTGTCGTCACACTGGTCTCTGTCAGTCTTGTCTTGTTTGGTGAAAACTGTTGCCCACAAGCCCAAATCTTTTTCTGGTACCCAAACTTCTGTGATAGTAGTGTAAACTCAAACACTCTGCCCTGGTGCTCTAAGTCAGCTAATAGGACCAATAGCTTAACAGCTAACTGAGCTAACTGGCTAATGGCAGCCACGATAACAGTTAGAAATTACTCTGGTGTTTGTTTTTCATTTATAACAGATGTCTTTATTTATTTATTTTATTGGGAGGGTTTGACTTACCCATGTGCTATTGAGGGTGGGGGAGGGAAGGACGGGGAACTCTAGACTAGACTGCAGGGGCAAATACAGTAAGAGCTCTTTTGTTGAGTACATTGTCGTCATTCAACATGTGGTCAATTTGTTGCTTTAACTTTATTGTTTTAGTTCAGTCTCACCGCCCTCATTAGCCTCGTTACCAGCAGAAGCAGGTAAATGCTTTCAGCAAAAAAGCTACCTCCCCAGCTCCAAGCAGCAGACGGACAAAATTAGTGACTAAACCGGTGAACGTTATGAAGCATTTAGCAGCTACAGAGCCAAATGTTACCCTCATGCCGTGGTGGAGACCAAAAACAGAGCCAAAAAAAGACTAAATAATGGATTTACTTGATCAAGAGGCCAGAAACATGACTCCAAATGAATGCTAATGTTGCTCTGCGCCTACTTGTTTTTCTAAAAAGGCATCTATTCACTATAATAACCTTGTAAGGCAATAATATGTCACGCCATGTGAATAATACAATGATTGATGGCTGAATTCCTTTAAGCTACTTCAGTTTCAGTTTCCTGGTATTGTGCTTGCTGACTCATAGAATAGAACAGAGCTATTGATAATGTCATTAGTAACACCTGTACGTTTCCTGCTATGATGGGTCAAAATAGTTTCAAAGCCGACTGTAGAGCCGGTGGAAAAACATCAAGTTGACCTTTCCTGGATGGATAAAAGTAACAAATCGCTCTTCTACAAAATGGAAAAAATATGTTGGTTCCATTTTTAGACTCTCCTTTAGCCCGAACACAGTTGTCCTTCCTCTCGCTCTCTCTCTCTCCACATCAACCCCCTCACCTGTGCCTCATCACGCTCCTCCTCCCCCCTCCACTCTTTATTCAAGCCTTCTTTTTCAACCCTCCCCTGCTCTTCCGACCTGCCTCCCCCAACCCCACCCCCCTAGTTATTCCTCCCCCTCCGTCGCTCTACCCCTCTCGCACCACTCTCGTTAGCCGCGTATAAATCTCCAGAACTAACCCAGTAATTTAACCCATTAGCATCTCAGATATGCGGGTGGCACCTAAATTACGACAGTGGAGAAAAGTGATGCATGTAGCCCCGGCTGGTGAATTTACAACGTCTCGTTACATATTCAGCCGGCATAAATCAAGCGCTCCCCACTGACACGCGGCCTTATGGGTAGGCACGGGCCGAGGTGGAGGGAACAGTCTCGGAGACGCGAGTTAGTTAATCATGTGGAAATAAGAAACATAACCTAGATTCACACACGCACACACACACACACATGGGGAAACACACACACAGGTACGTGCAGTCTTGAACATTTGCACATTCACACTAGAGCTGCAACACTTGTAAACTATTCAGTTAAGTGACAACTATTTTGATAATTGATTCATCGGTTCCTGTAATTTTTTTAAGGGAAAAATAGTTAAAATTCTGATTTTCCAGCCTCTTAAATTTTTATATGTTCTGTTCTTTTACTCCTCTATGACGGTAAACTGAAGATCTCTGGGGTTGTGGACAAAACGAGACATTTGAGGACGTCGTCTTTGGCTTTTGGAAACACTGATCAACAATTTTCACCATTTTCTTACACTTTGGACCAAACAGCTAATTGAGTATTCGATTAAATAAATGAACAAGCACAAACAAAATAAAGAAATTAGAATTAAAAACAATGCAACACTGAATCCAACCACAGATGTTTTGATTGAGGCCCCTTCCTCACCTTCCCTCTCTTCCTCTTACTTCTCCAATCACACACACTCAGCCTAAATGAGTGTTTCCGTGTGTTGATGGGCAAGACAAAGACCGCAAGCAGCCACCACTCTCTCTCTCTGTGTGTGTGTGTGTGTGTGTGTGTGTGTGCGTGAAGGCTTATTCGCCTCTGGTGTTATCTCAGAGCGTGGTTTCGGAAGCAGCGCGGGGCGTCTCGCCGTCACAGCAGTGGTAGCGGTGGCAACAGCGAGTGAGTGATAACTGTAGTAAAAGTGTAGTAAACAGTCTGAGTGATGGCGGCTGTCGACGGGGCCAATTGAGCGTGTGACATCAGCCGTGACACATCAGCGGAGAAGCACAACGGTAATGACAGCATCGCCACGCAGCGCGCTCAGGCTATCTGTTACCACTTAACAGCAGCCACACACATGCAAGATGAACATATTGTCACTGAAGGGGATAAATGTGACTTTCGGCAGCAGTTAGAACCTGTAATTGTTCCAAAATCACTCCTAAGCCATGAAGGGGAATTCTGATTTCTCTGTGCGTGCTGGTGTGTGTTTCGGGGAAAGGCCTGTGGTAACTCAAAGCAGGGAAGTCTTAGGTAGGAAGGTGTGGATGCAGTTAGGAAGGTGAAAGGTCAGAAGCTCAGGTCCCTGGAGAAAGACAACAAACACTGCTGCTCCCAAAGGAAGAAACTCTGAGCATCATTATAAAACACACACAGACACACACTCTCTCTATATATATACCACGAATCATTATAACATGTAGTCTTATAATGAGGTGGTCACCTTCTAAAAACTAATCCCCTGATGTCTCCCTCTCACTCTCACCTACCAGCCTCCCATGAGACCCGCCGACCGCGAGGGACTCATAATTAGACACAGGAACACAGACATGGGAGACACACACTCACACAACACGTCTGAGTGGAGAATATGGTCCATAGTTAGACCATTTTATTAATGAATCCAGTTTAAAGTATCTCTGGCGGTAAGTAACTTCTACATCGTTTTACGCTCTCTTTACAAACAAATAAACTCCTGTGATTCCAGTAACAAATCTGAGAGAATTCCTTTAAGGACTTTATTAATCTCAAAGGAAACTTTTGTGCCAAAGATGCTCCGTATACATAGCGAACATATTTTTCTAAACGCAGTGTTATTTTCATTGCTTCACCCAAATGTCCCCATTTTTCATGGTAACTGTTATTCTTAGTTTCAGAGTAAAGTGCTGAGGTTAACGGACACAGCAACACCACAACCAGGACAATGTTTCTATAAAGAGATCCTGCTGTTTACTTTCTTTACAGGAATAGTTTGACATTACCTCATAACTGCACAGGGACAAGAAATACTCCAGCATTAAAACTCTAAAAAAAAGGCAAGTTCTTATTTTTTTACCTCAGGTTTTTCTATGGACGAAACAAATTCGATATAACCTGTTAATTATTGGGTTTTAAAAGGTGCTTGTGGGTGGATTCATCATATGGTCAGTATCACACTGGGCACCAACAGCTTTCTCCTGGCTGAAACTCCTGTGCTTGTTTGACCTGACCATTTATCCCTGTGGACTTTCTCGCTCTTTGAACTAGCTCGTCTGACTTCCTCCCTTACCACCGTAACAATTACTATCTCCACTAGAGGTCGCTGCCTAACAAGAAACGGGTCGTAATGGGTCGTAATAAGCTGCTTTCACCATCAAGCATTGTGGTCGTTTATATGACGAGGACGGGCTGCTTTAAATTTACAATATTTGCACGAGAACATAGGAACACCATGACAGAAAGATGCATTTGATGACATAATAGGCTGATTTTCTGCAAAAAATGACTGTTAGGTAGCATGAAAACCAAAATATAAAAAGACATTTTTAAGTGTTCATATACGCCATCTAAGCCAAAACACTTTATTCAGAAAAGCAGCTTCCTCTGATTTTTTATTATGTGCATGCAAACACCACTGATGTGTTTAAACGCTGCTTTTGGATTGAAACTCTTTATCTGTCTGTCTTCTTCTGTCTGTCAGCACAAGCAAGTTGCCATCACCTTTTGGCTCTCGGGGCAGTTTCTCATAAAAGCGTGCATTATAAATACTCAGAGAAGACCAGTTATATTCATGCCAGAGCCACAGGTCACAGAGAAGAAATGCAGATTTACTGAAGCTGTCTTTCATTTTAAATAAACACCCAGATGAGAGCGGCGGGTTTGACACTTAAGCTGGCTAACACCTACTCAGCGTGACCCGAGTTCAAGTGTTTCTACGTCTCTTTTCTGCGCTCGGAGAAAGATACGGAGAGGGAGAGAGAGGGTGAGAGGGAGGGAGAGGGGGAGAGAGGATGGGAGGAGGAGGGAGAGAGCAGTATTTAACCTCGGAGGGTCAGACCAAAAATTCAGTTGAAATTCTCTCTGATCAATAAGTCCAAGAAACACATGCACCCACGCAGTGCTGTCACAGATATACAAATACACTCAAACCAAAACACACACGTAAGCACACACACACACACACACACGCACACACACTGTGGAAGAGCTGGCCTCAGCTGTGCTCTCCTCTCGAGTGCAGCACTAACTGACGGCTAATCGATTAGTGCTTGGTGACCTCTGACCCTTCTAGCTTCCTGTCTGACAGATTACACCTCCGCAGTTCCATAGGACTGCATTCGCCTGGATCTGTGTGCCTGTGTGTGTGTGTGTTTGTGTGTGTTTGTGTGAGTGTGCGAGTGTTTGCATGTGCGTGTGGCTCGGCTTTCCGCTTTCTAGCTCCACAACAGAGCAGAAATAACAGTAACGTGTCTGAAAACGGACAGTCGCTTTCATAAACACCGCACATACGAACACATATGTTGTATCACTGTGTGTGTGTGTAGATCTGTGTGTATGTGTGTGTGTTGGATGTTTTCTTTTTTTACTGTCTGTCACGGTGCAAAACAGAGCGTTTGTTGTTTGTTTGGGCGTGTGCTATGTGTTTCTGTGGCGACACAGACGGTGTGCAGATCAGGCAGCTCAGTCTGGGAGTGGTGATGCATTTGTATGTGTGTGTGTGTGGAGGTGTGTGTGTTCGGAGGTAGATAACAATGCCCCTCTCGGCAGGACACTGGTGCTCTCTTCCTGGCCTGCTCTGCACGGGAAACACCGCCCCAACACACGCCCGTGCGTGCACACACATACATACACGCGCGCACACACACACACACACACAGATATTTATACCTGTGTGGGTTACAATGACTTCACCAGCTCGCCCTGCACAGCCCTAACAAAGGGAAACAAGACCTCATTGTGGACTAGTGTCCCCCACCACACACTCACAAACACACATACACAGAGGAGTGTAGTGCTTGCAGACTCAGCCGTCCGTAAGATCAGACAAGGTTAGCATTTTTATTCCGACACGGCTATTAATAATGAAATGATGCATGGCTGGCACATTTACACTCTCCTTTCCTCTCCTCTCTAAATTCCTTCTTACAGTTGTACAAACCCTCATACAGAAGGTAAACACACTCTGGCTCGGCCTCCCCAAACCCCTCAACCACCGGTTCACTTTGTGGTAAGGGGAAAATTCCCACTCCCATCAGTGTGTCTGTTAATGTGTGTGTGTGGCGTGTGTGTGTGTGTGTAGTCTGCAGGGAGTTTCCAGATCAACTAAATTTGTTTGCTTTTTAATGACAGAGCTTAAGATATTCACACACACACCAACACCAACCACCTATCGTGAATGAGCTGCTCTGTACTTTTCCCCTTGATACTGTGTGTGTGTGTGTGTGTGTGTGTGTGTGTGTGTGTGTGTGTGTGTGTGTGTGTGTGTGTGTGTGTGTGTGTGTGTGTGTGAGAGAGAGAGAGAGAGAGAGAGACTAATGGCTGTCCAGTAATGGGTGTACGGTGAGAGGGATCTCTGTGTGTAGGTACCCAGAGGCTTCTAACCACAGTCTCATCGCCCACCAGGAGGTTATCCACATACCACACGAATACACACACACATGCACACACATGCACACACACACACACGCGTCAGATAGGTCTTTTGCTGGATTGCCAAGCAGCCGGGGAATAAGTCATCCAGTCCAGTAGTAGGTTACATAATCACTCAATGAGCTAGTAAGTGATCAGTCAGTAACTTTGTTGATCAATCAGCCAAGTCGTTAAATGACTCAGTCAGTAGGTTAATTAGTCAATCAGCTAATTAGTTACCTGAAGGAAAAGCTATTTGATATAGATTCAGCCTTAAATGATGTCTCCTGCTCCACACTGCTGACACTCTGGCTTGATTTTTCCCTCCATGATACAATATCCAGTAAACTGTCAGGCTTGTGGCTCAAAATGATTTCCAGTACACTGTGTCCTGTTTATAAATCCCTGGAGACCTGTGCCATAGCCTGGTTCCAGACCTCTGAATCACTGCATGCATATCTCATTTTTTCAGCAATTCAAATTGGTCTGGATTTGTTGTAATTGACTGCCATTTACCTCCGTTGAAAGAGCAACCAAGTGTTCTGAGCAATAAAAGGGACGAATGCATATGAAATTGATGCAACTATACAAGCTGCAAACATTAAGTTGAAGGTGCAAAAGGCAATTTTGAAAAAAATGATTGATTGTTGAGTCCAGTACTGTTGCTTTGGGTATTTTGGGTAGTACCAAAGTTTGAGTATTTGACAACCTGAGATTGACGCTGAACAATCAACTCTCCTCCCCCTCCTCATGCAGTAAAAGAGAAAAGTAATTTTCTGGTGACTCTGCCCACTTTATCCAATCAGGACAGAGAACTCCATAAAGAGGCGGTCCTGTCTGCTCGGGGGAACACACACAGAGCAGGATCGTCCTGTTCCTGGACAGGAAGTGAGCTAAAACGACGACAACGCTTAAAACAGCTTTATCTGCACTTTGCAATTGATACTGCAACTAGAAATGACATATACAGGAAGAATACATCAGTCGATACTGATTAATTGAAGCAAAAAGCCCTCAGTCAAACAGAAAACAGCTACATGACAGCATGTCACACTGAATAATAAGGTGTATATGAAGCTAAACGTACGCTATGTCAAATACTAAACTGAATCTTCTGGATTGAAGATAGAGAGTAAATTAAGAGCCATAAGTCATTATAATTCATCTTTTGGGGGACGTGAACGTATGCACCAAATTGTATGGCAAACCTTGCAGTAGTTGTCAACGCCATTATTATAAAATTCATATATGCGAACATCATGGTGGTGCTGGAGGTTATATGCTTCATCCTATTGAGAAAATGATGAAATGATGATGATGATGATGAAACACAAGCAAAATCAAGTAAGTGGTTCTAAAGTGTGATATATTTGATCTCCTAAGATGGGACTCACTTTTCATTGAGCTGTTTAGTCGTGGTGTGACTGTAGCATTTGACTTTAGATGGAAAAAAGGTATGACTGTAAAAGAGGCAACATTTTTATGTGGTCTCACTTTAACATTACATAAATTTGTTCTACTTATCCTAATAAAATTTAACTACAGACACAACAGTAGTCAAGCGTCACCCTAAATGTTGTATACGTTCAATTATTCTCAACACAAATCACACGCTGCATAAAAGTAATTGTAGTTTTTGACAACAGGCAGCCTCTTAGAGTAAACGAGGCATCATAACAGCTTCGACAGGAACAGATGGGAAAATGTGTGTGTGTTAGCGTGTGTGTGTGTGTGTGTGAGTGTGTGAGGCCATCATGTCTGTGTTTGTAGCTTTTAGGGTAACGTGATCCCTGCCTGAGGGAGGAAAGGGAGGATGAGGGAGGTGAAAGAGGAGGAAAGGGGGAGGACAGAAAGAGGAAAAGGGTGTGTGTGTGTGTGTGTGTGTGTGTGTGTGTGTGTGTGTGTGTGTGTGTGTGTGGAGGGAGGGGGGTTCAGGCACATATTACACATCTGCGTGGACTTCACTCCAGTTATAGCCCGTGGCAGTTCAGTCCTCTTACTAATATCCACAGCCCCACTCCCCGAGCACACAGACAGCAAGGTGGATGGAGAACGAGGGAGCAAAGGAAGATGAACAACTTTTTCTATACTCAGCTCTGTATCTCATTTTCTACCAAAGATTACCAAAAAAACAAAAACAAAAGACAAACACTTAATACACACAGGGACAAACAGTCAGATAAAGGATAAAGAAGAAATGAAAATGAAAATAATTAAGAGAGTAAGAGAGGGAAAAAACTAACTATAACTGCCAGTATTATCAACACAACCTCCAGCAATGACCCCAAACCAACTGAGTACAGTTAGTTTAGACAAAAAATTGTGTGTGTGTGTGTGTGTGTGTGTGTGTGTGTGTGTCCATTAAAGCCGGCAGTTAAACTAAATCAGCAAGTTGTAATGTGAATGCCAAGCTTCTAAATGCTAGGACAGGTGCAGACTGAGAGACTAAATGAGAGAAATGAATAAAACATACTCCTCTCCCTCTCTCTCTCTCTCTCTCTCTCTCTCCAACTCACACACACACGCACACACACACAAGCACAAACACAGTGTGAGAAGTGAACGTTGACATTAAGTCGATGATATGAATAATTCCCAATAGTCCTCATCTCCAAGCAACTGCTGACCTTTAACACAGGAAGTGATACTGCAACACGAGAGAGAGAGCAAGACAGAGTGAGAGTGAGAGAGAGAGAGAGAGAGAGAGAGAGACTTCTTTACAAACCAGGATTATAACAAATAGAATAAACACCTAGACACAAAGGTGCTTTAAGCTAAATGCTAACATCAGCATGCTAACATGCTCACAACGACAACGCTAACATGCTGATGTTAAGGTATGATGTTTATCATGCTCTCCATCTTAGTTAGCATGCTAAGATTTGCTAATCAGCACAAAGCACAGCTGAGGCTGATGGGAATGTCACTAATATTTTTGCAGGTAGGCGAGTACTGCGCAGATTTAAATTAAAATTGATCTGATGATGGCACTAAAAAGTTCAGAAATTGGATCAAATTTCAGGACAATTGTTGAGACATTTCACTCAAAAGCAAAAATATCAACTTAAGGGTGGCGCTAGAGGACAGTCAATAAACTCAGTAGGATTCATCCACTGGAGACTAGGCTTGCCAAGGTAGTCGGCCCAGCGCCCCCACCACCATTTTGCGACGATGAACGCTACAATCTCCATGCTGCAGCGGGGCCAGCAGCAGAGTCACAGCACAGAGCTGCAGGCGTCACACACTTGTAACGTGACAAGAGTAAGGAGAGTTTACTGACAAGACGATGGTGGAGGATCTATGGTCAAAGTGAACCTGATCATGTTAAGGAGAGAAAAGTAAGTTATCACACTCAGAAGTTGGAGGAGCCTGTCGCCTGCAGCTCTTCATCTAACAGCTCCTTCATGTTCCATTTAAAAACAAATCAACTGTGCAGCAATAAAAATGGTTAGAATATAAAATTGGTACGTGTTGTTAAACAACCTCCTCAGGTTATTTTAAAAAAAAAAAATGTGGAAAAAACTGGGTATTTACTGTAGCAATGTGCTGAGCATTTGTTGTTATTTTTTCTGACATTGTAAATGATTATACTTGTATTGTGAGTCTTGTACAAAATGCTTTGGCTGTGTTCATGCCAATAAAGCTAATTTGAATTTGAGAGGAGGAGAGGCTCTGATAGAAATTGAGGGCAAAGAAGGAAAAGAGAGACGAGGACGGGTCAAGAGACGAGAACGCATAATATCTCTCTATCTATTTTAGATGTGTGTGTGTGTGTGTGTGTGTGTGTGTGTGTGTGTGTGTGCGTGCGTCAGACAGTGACAGTTGAGCGAACAGTGACATACCAGGTTGGCAGAGATATTTTGGTAACTAGGACAAGCGAGAGAGAGAGAGAGAGAGAGAGAGAGAGAGAGAGAGAGAGAGAGAGAGAGAGAGAGATAGTGAGGAAGACAAAGGCACAGAAGATGAAGAGATCGTTTAGAAGATCCCCCTCGCTCCCTTCATCGCCTTTCTTCACCTCCTCCCCCTCCTCCTCCCCCTCACCCTCCCCTTCCAGCTGATTGACAGCGCCCCTTCCTCCCCCACCCGGCGCTCTTTGATTGACAGGACTCCCCAGACTGAAGCTCTTATCCCCTGAAACAAACCCTGCTCCGCTCCTCCTCACCTCCTTTCTCTCCTCTGTCTGCCTAGACGAGCCTCCTCCCTTCCTCCCTCCCTCCCTCCCTTTCTCCTCACCCTCCTCCTTTCTTCCTATTACTCCCTCTAAATGCTCTTTTATCATGTTCACCTCCTTCTGTCGTCTTTTTCCATCCCTTCCTCCTTCCTCTCTTTCCCATCATCTCTTCCTCATGCTGTGACCCCTCTTAACCCTTTAGATTACACACGCACACACACACACACACACGCACGCACACACACACACACACACACACACACACACACACACACACACACACACACACACACACACACACACACAGGGAACCCCTTAAACCCCTCAGGCTTATGTGGGCCCCTTTAGACTTTGAGAGGACACACACTGGTACCCATAACCCCCCTACACACACACACAATATCACACACTCTCAAACCGCCTTCCTCACGTCTTGACACTGATCTAAGCCCTGAGCACACACTGCCTGAGACTATAACTCCCTACACACACACACGCACGCACACACACGCAGCCTGAGCCTATTAAGCCAATCGTAGGAGTCTAAACAGGCAGCGAGCTGAGCAGTGAGGTAGGTAACCCCTCAGGGCCACAGAGAGAGTGAAACAGAGTCAAAGAAGGAAAAGAGAAAGACCGAGAGAGAGAGAGAGAGCGAGGGAGGGAGGGAAGGGGAGAGAGAGGGGGTGAGAGAGTGTGAGGTGAAGCAAGGGCGAGAAAGAGGAGGAAAGAGAGAGACGAGGAAGAGGAGAGGTGGAAGTGTGGGAGGAGAAAGAAACAGAGAACGAGGAGATGAGGACGTCTTGAGAGTTATTGAGAAAAGACAGTAGGAGACACCGGGAGGAGAAAGTGAATGGCAGCCACACACACACGAGGAGGAGAGTGGATGTGGCTCTTTAGGAGTCAAGCAGGCGTATGATAGGATATCGTTGCATGTCGTTAACCCTATATTAACCCTGAGAGGCAGCGGGACACTCACCGCGCTACAACATGGATTAACTGGGCCACACACACTCACACTCACACACATACACACTGTTACCATGAGCTAGCTGTCAGTCACACACAAATGCACACGAGGACTGATATCCTCACTGACACCATGCAATGAGCTGTCAATCACACGCAAACACTCTTTTCTCCGTTTCTTTCACCTGTTTGTACCCTCGAATAAATGCCGTTGTTTTGGTTTGTTAAAGCACGACAAAACCGATGTCAGCAGTGAAATGGTGTTTTGACGTCACTTTCTTAATTTTATGTATTTCCTGTTGAAACAGGATGTTGGAGAGGACATGCTGATGGGAAAGGAAAATGGTTTTATTGGTTCAGTTCACAGTGTGGAGAGTATTTACTGTGTTTCCTCCAGAGTCAACAGCCTCTTCTCTTCGTCTGCTTCCAAGGACATTTAAAGGGGCACTACGTAGTTGTGGGGAAGAAATTCAAACTCAGAATTTTAATATTTACAACATTAATGAGGTAATAATGGAAACTGAGAAATATCTATTTTTTCCATAACTGAATAAACAAGCTGTTCTCAGAGGAACATGAGGTCCCCAGAACACTGTTTGAGTGTCGCGGATAGTCTTGCGCGTGCCCAGGAGAAGATGATCTCCAAAGGCCCCCTGAGGGTTAGATTGGCCCTTTTGTGGGATTTCTTGACCCAGGGTCCGGGATAACTGACCTGGTGTTCCACCTCATCAGCAGCCCTGGTTATTAGTGAAGCCACAAGTACATGATCCCTCACTGGCTTCCCACTGGGGTACACTGACAGTCAAACCAGAATCACTGCAGTGTTAGCTCTTATTAAAGGTGCACTATGCAGTTTTGGAAAGGAAATTCAACTCAGAAAGGTAACATTTACAATATTCATAAAGTAATAATACAAACTCGTGAATATTTATCTGATGAATATCTTTCCATAACTAAATAAACAAGCTGTCCTCAGAGGGAAATAAGGTCCCAGAACGCTGTTTGAAGCTAGAACGGTTACTTAGAATGGTCCTGAAAATAGAAGCAAAGTAAAAACGTGTGAAATTATGTTGTCCTCTAAGGAAAGTTTGTTTATTCGGTTTATTAAGTCATGAAAATCAACCAAAGAGAATTAAATGATTAAAAAAACAAATCTTCCTCAAAATTACATAGTGCACAGTTAATACTCCACGAATCAATAATCGTATTTATTTTCCTTGAGCAAAGTTCCACATATAAATGGAAAAACAACTGACAAGTTAAAAGTCTTCAATTCATTTTGACTTAAAAACCCTGTAAGAGCTCTAACAACATCTCTGAGAGTAATGCAGTCCAACTGGTTATTAAGGCTGCTCCCTCAACGTCGATGATTCAAATAATTGGTTGAGAAGCCGCAGAGTCACATTTTCTCACTTGATTTTTTTAACTGCATCATTGTGCACTGAGTAATGTGGAGAACAGCACAGCATGCTGTTAACTTTACAAACCGAGTCTTGTCTAAAAATGATGTAACTTCAAACTCTAAAGGAAATAGAGAGGAGTGATGGAATGAGAGGGCAGTGTGATGCAGAGCAACTTGTTTCTGTTGAATGGTTCAATGCTTTCAGCCCAGGTGCTGAATGGTAACTACTTTGGATGAGTTCTGGAGGAGGTACTCAGATCCTTCATGTGAATGAAAGTAGAAATACCATAGGTTAAATACTCCATAACAAGTAAATATCCTGAATTCAAAATGTTGCCTTCACGTTAGTAAAACCAACACCTCCAAGTGTTATTATTGTTGGCACCGCCGTCACAAAGACAAACTGATCGCTTTCCATTTTCCTCTGAGTAGCAACTACCAACAACACAGGACAAAACATGAGTTTATTCATTCATTTAGCCGCGTATAATGGAGGCGTGATCATTAGTTCAGTCTCTGATGGAGACACGATAGCAGATAGAAATGGTGCCAGGCTGCCAGTCTGACTGGATCGACAGTCAGCCTTCATTTTCCTGTTCCTGTTCACAGTGAACCAATCTAAACGCAGATGGCGTCATTACTCTATAGCCACTACATTGTACAATCAGCATCTACTTAATAACGATACACTAAAGCAAAAAACTTGTCTGTTGACCATTTAAAGTATCAAAAGCAAAAGTACTAATTGTGCAGAATGTCTCCTTTCACACACTGTAATCTGACAAAGTGACTTTACTCAGTTTATATAGTACTTTATTACTAGTCTGCTTTGCTTGGTAATTTTGAGGTAATCACTTCGAAGTCACTTTGTCAGACTTTACAGTGTACAGTAATGCCCTCAGATATTTAATGGAGTGGGGGTAAAAAATAAAAGTAGCATTGAATAGAAATACTCGTGGAAAGTACAAGTATGTCAAAATTGTACTGAAGTACAGTACTTGTGTTTCACCACTGTTTTTAATCCAAACCCTGGTTCTGCCTCCACTCCAGCTGTCCAGTGTTACTGTTATTTTAAAGCTATAACTACATGTGATTTTGTTGGACTTTAAAAATATTTGCCTGTTTACAAGCGGTGACACTTATAGCTCTTATTTTGACTCTCTCTCTCTCCACATGTTTGGGTCGGGCAGCAGACTTCCAGATGTTAAGCTGAGAGGCTGTGAACCACTGTGAAGTGGAGAGGGGGGGGGATACAGGAAGTATCCCACGGTATCCACGGTAACCTTGACATTCCATCCTGACCGAGTTCCCTGACATCTCCCACAATTCACTCTGCTCCTCTCCTCCAGCCATAAAACACACACACACACACACACACACACACACAAACACACACACTCACACACACATGCTACACACTAAAAGTAACCAAACATCAGTCCAGTAACACACACATTATGATTATATATCTATTATTTTGTCACTTTGTGTCTAATATATCGTCTGTTCTTTCAGTGGCCCAACCGACACACACACACACACACACACACACACACACACACACACACACACACACCTTCCAGGGGAATATATAATGGGGTGTAAGCTGAGATGTCTGAGATAGCCGACAAAAACAGAAGCCTGTGACTGTGGTGTAAAGATACTATAACGTCCTGCACACACACACACACACACACAAATGACACAGTTGTGTGTAGCTGTCGATCATGAAGCTTTTTGCACTTTGTGCCTGCAATTGGAAACACACACCCGAGCACAAACTCACTCCATCAAAGCTCACTTTGAGACACAAGTGTTTATCCACTTCATAAGATTTCTCCAAACACAAAAACAAGTGGGGGAGGTGCAAGAGAGAGAGGAGAAGGGGAGCAGAGTCCTTAAAGCTAAAAGTGTGAATTAAGACGTTTGACTTCATAAGATATCTCTGCAACACAGTACATAGACATCTTTAACATGACGTCAAAGCTGTTATTTCTTCACATTTTGTTTATAATTGAGGTTCTTTTTTGAATGTTTCAAACTACTACAAACAACTCTAACATATAGCTCCTTTAATAAATGTTTTTAAAGCATTTTATTGTTTGTTAACAGTGAAACAGCTATTAACTACAGTTTAATCCACTTTAAATATACCATATGTTATTTTTTGTTACTATAAAGGAGCTACGAAGAGTGTTACATCATACACAACATCTGTTTCCTGGAAGACAAAACAGCAGTACTTGCAACGAATCAGAAACTGATGACTGATGACTTTAATTTGTTTTGTTTTAAAGGGTTTGTAAGGAGTCTGAAAAACAGCTTTACTTATTGCCATAACCCTGTTATCATTTAAGCGGAGTGAAAAGCATGTGTAAAGCTACTAATGCCAAAGCTAGCACTGATAGCCATAACAGTCAGTTATTCCTTAAAAATACCAGACATGCACATAGTTTGTTGCGGAGATACAATAATGCCTACTCTTTACTATATTAGGCTAAAAGTAATACGAATATGTTCTATGATGAAAATGGTACCAAATCGTTTCACTTAAAACTGAATTTTTACTCTAAATCATTTTAAACAACCTATGCATCCATAAGACTGTGCGTAAATTCTACTTTTTGTACGGTGGTCGTTATCTTCTGCTGGTTACAACAACAGCAACAACAAAAAAGATCACTGGTTTCTGGAGAATGACGAGAATCAGCACTCCTTCTGACGCACACACAGACGTGCACACACAGACGCGCACGCAGCAAAACCTGCTCACAGAGGGTTAAAACAAGTGCCAAGAAGAAATCAGATTAAAATGAGGTTGGATCTCATTTCAGTTTTTCTCTGTCACTTTTTTCTTTGCACATGACCCATTTTTCTGTGCTGCTGCTGCAGGAGAGACAGAGAGGGAGGAGGAGGAGGAGGAGGGGGGAGGAAGGGAGGGATAACTTCAGTCCTCCACCTCGACAGATAGACAGGAAGAAAGAAAGACGCAGACAGACAGGTAAAGGAAAAAGTGGCAGTAAAAATGACTGCCTCTGCTAGTAAACAGCTCTGTATTTTGCATTACGTAGCGGAAACACGCACTCGTCTGGGCGCTGTTTGTTCACTCAAGTCTGAAGACGCGCATGAGTGTGTATGTGTGTGTGCACGTGCCCAGAGCTGCCAGACATGAGGTGGTAACTGAGCAGCTGATGTGCATTTATGCCCCCTCTGCACAGGTCAGTGAGTACATCACTGAAGTGCACATGCAGATGTAAATGAGACGTGTGTGTGTGTGTGTGTGTGTGTGTGTGTGTGTGGAACTTTAATTCCTGCAACTTTCATCCATTCACCACCAAATGCAAAGTCTCAAATGTCTCCCTCTGTCTTCCACCAGATGCCAATCTGAGGAGCATCAATTTCAGGAGCGACAGCGGATTATCTAAACACACAAACATCCCGTCACACGCCGCCATTCAAACAGGTCAACACAGTCCCTCATCCAGTGTGTGTGTGTGTGTGTGAGAGAGAGATGGAGTGAGTGACAGTACCTGTCGATGATTACGGGGTCTGAGGGCGTCTCGTTACGGTTCCCGCAGCTCTTCTTGTCACAGCACCGACTACGAGAAGAAGACAGTAGAAAAAGAGTTAGAGAACATACAGCGTGAGTTCAAATCTACAGCATAATACAGTATGTGCTTTGTCTGTACTGATGTGGACAACTTAACGCCTGTTTCACAGAAATTGATCGAATCTGTCTAAAACAGGCCAACAGGAAGAGACTGCAGTGCTGAGCAGGTCTACACTGACAGCCAGGATAAAAATAGGCTAATGTGACATGAAAAGTGAGCGTGAAGCAGGATCTGAAAGAAACGAGCCAAGTTTTTAGGGGACTAGCCAGCTGGTGAGGTGAGCCATTTTGTAATATGTCAGTAGTTGAGATTCAGAAGAACTGAAACAGGTCTATCACCATGTATCACCTCAATGATCCCCAATCTTTTACAATGGATCTTTTTTATAGATAATATGTACTTGTTAGCCCTGGTCAGTGGATCTCTTCAAGTTTCAATGAACAGCTCAGTTTGCCTGAGGAAGGTGTGAACAGATGTGCATCCAGCTGTTTCTTTTCACACTATGCAACCCAGATCCCAACAATCCTTTGCCAAGATGCTCCTGACCAATCATCAATCGAGACTGTCCTCCCACCCAATCAGTTGCATCAGTAATCGCCCCTAAAGCATTTTTTCTTTCCATACTTGAAGCCCTGCATTAGCCATAACTATGACTCTTATTTGTCGGGAGCTAAGGAGTAACTAAAGTAATGTTATAGAGCCACAAAGTCACAGAGGGTGGAGGTCAGGGTGGATGAAAGGGTCATCAAAATGTTGGACTTGAACACGGGACTGTTCATTTCCTGTTTCCTACCATCAGCCAACATTGGTTTCTTTAAAGTGTAACCGCAGTTGTTTCCTAATTAAGTGCGTGTTTATAATTGTAACCATGATGAGGTCTCCTTTATCTAAACAAAGAAGTCATTTCTGTCATAGTTTGAGTTTTTGGTTTTGCTAATTCCTGTTTTATTTTGAAGTTCTGTCGTCCCTTTGTCTGTTTTCCCGCCCTTTTCACTCCTCACCTGTGTCCCATCAGTTAATCAGCCCTGGTGTTTTTGCTGTCAGTCCTTGTCTTCCCCTCTCTCTCTGTCACTTCATCTGTTCTGTTTGGCCCTCTCGTTCCCACGTCTCCCTGTCCCATCCTCCGTCCTGTGTTTCTGGCTTTTGGTTCCTGATTCCTCGCGTAATTTCTGGTTTGCACTCTACATTTTTGTTTTGTACTTTGTTTTGCTTTTGTTTCTTGGATTTCTCCGGTTTTGATATCTGCTTTCGCCTGCCTTGTGTTGTTGCTACATTTTTGGATTTTGATTTTTCAGCTTGATGTTATTAAAGCTCACTCAAATTACTTTCGTTCAAGTTATACTTGCCTGCATGTGTTTCTACGTTTTGTTTAACCGTGACTGTTTCAACCCAAACCACCTAGAATCTCACCAAACCACAGCATTGTAACATCGTTAAACAAATGCAATTATTTTTCAGCTGTGCTTTGTAACGGTTTTCAACACTTTACTTTCTTCTTCACCACCTCTAAAACATCCCCGATCAAGGACTGGTTTCTGATTTCCAGCTAAGTTGGTGACTTATCCAACAAGTCCAACAAATCTTTTAGTAGTATGCACATTCACACCATTCAGTCATTTAGCTAAACAGCAAAGGAGTACAAAGAAATGATGGCTCTTCACGTTAGAAAACTCCTTAAAAGCTGTGCTGTTTCTAATTAAGATTTATTTGACTTTTAAAGGGGCACTCCACCGTTTTCACACATGAATATCAGTTAACTGGTCATGGAAAGAGGTGAAGACTGCTGTAAAGAGAAAATAGCCCCTGATGATGTCATAGTGATGTCATCAGGGCTGTTTCAGCTCATGCTTGGAATCAAATTCATGACAGAAAGTGTTGTGCAAGTGTTACAAACTAGACATGGAAGGTAGCATCTAATGAAAGTTGCATTATGGGACATGTAGGATGTAATGTTTTTGGATCTTAAAGTGGCTCTATGTAACAATTTGTAGCAAATTTAAAGGTAATAATCACTTTTTTATTGGCCATACGTGAGCGGATTGTAACATGACGTGAAAAATGAGACCTGACATAAACAAACAACCGGCTTCAAACACAACACTGAAGCTCCACAGAGCCCCTTAAACCTAAAACACTAAAATCTCTTGTAAGCTTTCTGGCTTTAAGTGAGTGCAATACCTAATCACGAGCCCTTTGACAGCAAAGAATTTGATGGAAAATACTGTTGTCTCCTGGGCAACTCACTGACTGATTATTTCTTTAAAAAAATCAATACCAAATTTAATTTTGAGGGAATATCTGGCATGCGTGTCTTTGAGAAAGCTGTAAAACTTCCACTCCATCCTAATTACAAACAGGTGACAGAGGGTGGAGAAGGATTGAAGAGGCCTCAGGCTCAAAGAGGAGTGGGTGGGATACACAAACACACACACACACACGTAAGAAAAAAAAAACTGGCATGTGCTCCAAAATTCACACATATGTACTACGAGTCTGTCAAAGCTTTCTTGCGTGCATCAATTATGGATAAAGATGTAAGCAGGAGGGGAAGGGTGAGGCCAGGGGGGAAGAGTGAAAGGGTGAGCGTGGGAGGGAAAGCTAAAAACAAGAGGCTGGGAAGAAGAAGAGGAAGGGGCGATGTCTCAGGTTTCCCACCGTCACAGATGGCAGGGGTGGAAAGAAAGAGGCTGATACGTTACACCTTACACATTGTCTCCACTATCTGCTGCTCTGCCTCTCTCTCCGCTCCCGCTGTCACTTCCTTTCTGCCGCTCAATGAACTGGGTCACTCCGCGGCCCCGTCGGAGAACAGAGCAGCACCGGCGAGGGGAACAGGCGATAAGGGAAAACGGGGAGCACGGGAAAAAAGAGGGAAGCCGTGAGGAGGGAGGGATGGATGGGTGAGGGTGAGGAGGGGGGGGGAGTGAAGATGAGGAGGGGAGATTAAGGGCGGACAGTAGAGGAAGAGGAGACGGGAGCAGAGTGGAAGATGTTATAAATGGAGGGGTAGCGGGAAGGGAAACAAGGGGCGGGATGGGGGTAATGTAGCACTTATTGCTCTGGATCCTGGTGATCTAATCATCTCCCCTCCTCCCACCACATGCACGCACACACACACACACACACACACACAGTGGACACACATTTTTAAACAATAGAGCATGAAATGGAGATGCCATTTTTACCTATTCTTCATGTGAAAATTAAAGCAGTAAGCAAGTTTTTTTTATATAGTTTATTATTTTGTTCTCTAAAATGTTGTTTGCACAAATATGTGCACCCTCCAGAGGTGGTGAGGGTGCTAATCTATAAGCTTAAGGTGACAGCATACACCAGCAACTGCATCTTGTTTTCATATTACATTTATTTTGTATTAACCCTCCCTGGATATATTTGTTGGGGAGCAGGATTTGCTGCCTTTCTCTATTTCGTATCAGCGTAATTGAAATGTCTTTGAGTTTGGACTGTTGGCTGGTCAAAAAAAAGCAATTTGAAGACGTCATTTTCAGTTCTAGGAACAATTTTATGTCATTTTGTAGACCACAGTCATTCTTCTAGATCCATACTCTTCAATTATATTTTGTAGTCTACTTGTACCAGATATGCTGTAATTGATTACTGATTTTGTAGGTCTGTTCTGTGCACAAACTGGGCTCACTCCTCTGTGGCTCTTCCTCCATTTGTTTTTTTTTCCTACTTCCTGCTCACCTGTGTCCCCAGTGTTCTGGGCAGGGGAGCACCTGTTTCCTGTGCTCCTCCCCAGTCTGATCCCTCTGCTCTTGGATGACTCCTGTTTTGTCTTATGTATTGTGCCTTTTGTCCCTACTTTTGTTGCTCATATTTGGATTTTTGGACTTCAGTTTTCATTAAAGCTTGCTTTAGTGGTGACCTGCCTGCTTCAGTGTCTTGTGTTTGGGTCTCTTTTTAATAAGTTTGACAGATATCACTGATAACTGAAAACTTTGTTTAAGAAAACAATAAACATCTCGTGTTTTTTTATAATTTGTGTTTTCATTCTGATCATTTATTAAAAAATAGGACAATAAATGAGTTTGATGATCTTAGAGTATCGTACAGCATTTCAATATAAAAGTAGTCCTCATTTTCAAGAAGCAATTACTGCATTTTGTACCCTGATGAAGACCTTCAAGGTCAAAACTGCTCTGTGTTTTATTGTTCTGTAAGCAGCCATTTTTTGAATAAAAGCCTTTTAACCCATTCAAGTATTTTTGTTCCTGCTCCACGCTCGAGTGCCTGAAGTTTGTTTATTCCTGTCGTGTGCTTTTCTTCAAGAGCACCTGCGTTCTTCTTGAGTTTAGTGATATAAAGACAGTCCTCGAGCACACCACTACCTCTTTTTCATTTGCTAACATTCCTCCTCTATTTTTTTAACCCCCTTAAACCACAGCTGGCCAGTCACTACAAATGTGGAGCCAAAAAATGTCTTAACTCACAGAATTTAAAATTCAATGGGAAATCCGAAAGTTTCCAAAGAAACCAAATATGTCTGAATTGTCGTTAATGACACAAAATGTCTGTAAAATGATGCACAAAATATCTACGGGCGAAAGGGGACAACTGTTTGATAAATACTGAGAGAATAATTTAAACCAACATTTGTGCTGAACACATGATCTAAACACTGAGTCGCCTCTTTTGTCCGCTCTGGAGTGAAACCATTCATGTGTTCGTGCCAGCGCTCCAACCAGGTTTGCGACGCCGGTCTGCACGGTGGCAGATTGGCTGGGAGCATATGGCTAATAGCACCGCCGTGACAATGAGCCACACTGATTAATGGACGCCCTGAGCTCTTTGTGTGTGTGTGTTCTACGTTGTGTGTTGTGTGTGAGGCCCCCGCTGCAGAATCAGCATGTGAGAACATGAGGCAACAGCCGTAACTTTGACCTGAGCCGCTGTTGCAGACAAGCGAGTGTTTACATTAGACTTCCGAGGCCTTTCTACTGTACGAGTTCATGCATACCATACATATGCAAAGGAGTGCATTCATGTCCATAATAACAATAATGTACGATAAAATCTGCTGCCAAATACAGTTTATTTATAAATTCCTTGTGAGCCACATCAGAATTTCAATGGGTTTACCATGAAGCGCTGCAGCTGAACAGCCTGAGGATTATTCAGTGAGCTATAGAATAAAATATTAGTGTGCCTGATTTCACAGCTAAAATCCTGCTTGTGCATATAGATGAACCCCAATTTATATTGTTACAGTTAAAGTTGTTCAGTGACAAGGTCGGGGGAATAAGAACAACTTAATTCATGTGCTAAATTTGAATTTTTACAACTGTGTGTGTGCGAGGGAACGTGCATATGCATACTTTCTTGTGTGTGTGTGTGTGTGTGTGTGTGTGTGTGTGTGTGTGTGTGTGTGTGTGTGTGAGACGCTGCCTATATTTTATAGTCAGATTGCGGAGGAAGGCCCATTTGTTAGCCATGAAACAACAGGAGGGTTCAGACTGACTAATGAGTTTCTCTGTGTCCTAATTAACCAGGCGTCACAGACACACACACACACACACACCACGCATGCATCCACTCACACATTTCCTATTGTATAGCATAGGTTGGTAAAATGCCTCTATAAATAGAACTCTTTGCTCCCAACCTACTTCCGAAGAAATTCATCTTTAGATTATAATTAAAGCAACGACGCTGATAGCTAAAACTCATCTTCCTCAACAGATACGGCTCCATGTGTATGTGTGTGTATGCGTCTGTGTGGGGGGGTTAATAAGGGTGACAAAATAAGAAATTTATCGAGGACAGAGAGGTGACTGGTGGGAACTTTCTTCAGACTAACAAAGTATGCTGCAGGAGAAGAGAGAGCGGGAGGCTTGTTTGACGAGGGAGAGGAGAGGATGAAGATCTGCTCTCACCTGCACATGATCTCGTGTGTCAGCAGCACTCTGCACATCTCGGGGTTCTTGTCTTGGCCTTCATAAACAATCGCCTGCGAAGAGAGACAGGAGAGAGAAAGAAGAAAATACTTTGTTAGCTCACAGACAGCGAAACAGAATAAACACAGAGCGGACATGTGATATCCATCATTGGAAAAGTCCCGATTTTTGCCACACTGCCGTGAGGGAGTGTCCATGGACGGGTGGTGTGTGTCAAGTGGCCTCCACATAGATCCTCAGCAGAACATTGCGTTGTAACGAGATGATCACTGTTATTCACATCACCTGTCAGTGGTTTTAATGTTGTGGCTGATCGCTGTATGTATCGTAACATGATACATATCTATCACATTATGTTCAGATTGCATATATGAGCTGACTTTGTCATCATGAGGAGGACATGATTGGGGCGTCACACCTTGGCAGGACAGCTACCAAGTGTTTCCCATTTCAACCAACAATTTTTTGCAACCATCGGGTCATTTTGCTGCCATACATCTTTTCATAGCCCTCACCAAGTCATTTTTGAAACGTTAAGTTGAAACCTACAATTTCAACTTTATTTCTGGAAGTTGCTGGGTTGCTTTTAGTCACTTAAAGTAAGTAAATGAGTTCATATAAGTCCATATGTCATAATTTTCTAAATTCAGACTGAATACAAGCAGGTGGTTCATAATCTTGTTCGACAAAGTTGTGCCAATCAGACCCTCTGATAGATGTCAGTCACTGTCTGCAGCAGTGCGTGGATGCATAACAGACTTGTTTGCATGTTTTCAGACCGCTGCACTCCACATCTACCAACACTGGTGAGAGGAGACGACTGTATCTTGCAGCCGTGAGCTGTGAGAAAAGACAATGATGATGTCAAACTGGGAGAAAACCTGTAGCCATGGTGTACGTATGGCAGTGACGCTGGCAGAGTGTTGTTGAGGAAATAGGTTCGATCCCACTTCACCTCAAAGAACACTTCAGCATTAACACCTCGACTTCACATACACACACTCACACCTATTCTTTGCACTGGGTGTCTGTCACCCCTCACACACAAACACTTTGTTCACCTTGTTATAAAAAATAAAATAAAGAAATAACAACCACATCTCGTCTGTCTACATGCTGATCAGCTGAACGTGAAGCTGAGAGGAAGAATGTTGTATATTCACAGAGCTGCTGTTGGCCATAGTTTCTGCTCCTCAGCTGGAGCTTTACCTGCTGCCATTGTGAAAAACTCCTGGTTCTGGTGTGGAAGCTCAGAATAAAGTAAAAAGCACATGTCACACACCGCTAAGCTATCTATCAATCAATACGCACGGCCCGTCTGTCTTTGGTCTATTCCAGTCTGTTTGATCTGTCGCTCCAAACTCCAGCAAGTCTCTCCGAGTGACAAGCTCACTTTTCTCGGGGAACGGTGAAGAAGTTTCACTGTCCTCTTTAATAGTCTTCAGTCGGGGTTCAGACTACCTGCTGCCATCCAGCCAACAGTAGTTTGAGTTTGTAAATGAAGCTCATTTAGCTGAGTGAAAGTTTGAGAACACTAAACAATATGCAGCAACGGAAAACACAACGTGTACGATAAAACCGACAATATTCACGGGTGTTATCTCCAACTCTTTGAATCAGTGATGTGTCTTTTTGGTCGACGAAGGACACAAGTTGAAGGTCGTATATTTCTGACTGAGTATAAGGTCCAGTGAGTTAGATTTAGGAGGATCTATGGGCAAATGGAATATTTTTCCTTTAGTGCCTGATCACCTGAGACTAGGGGTGTGCGAGATGACGATATTAGATCGTGAAGGATTAGAATGTGTAGACGATCTGCCAAAGTGCAGAGATCGTAGGGATCGTCTAGGGCAAAGTCTATAAATTGCAGTTCTATGCTGATGCACCGACGCACCAACCGTATTACGTCGTCAACCTGACCGACCAATCATAGCGAATTACGGGCAGTGACGCGCCTTCTTACCCGCCTCCTTGTTTATGTGTGTAGCGGTAGCCGCATGCAGAGCCATGGCTGAAAGCCAAACGGAGGAGTTGGTCGCTTTTTTAAAAAAACAAAAAAACAGCGTTTCACCATCTCTCATCTCTGCCAGTTAGCCCCTCCACCTGCCGCCTCTCTCGGGTGCGCACGCACGCACGCACGCACGCACACATGGATAGGTCGCGCTTGGCCGCTAATAAACCGTAAATGCGCTAATTGTACAGTGTTCAAATTACCGCGACCCCCCCACCCCCCCATCGGATAGTCCGACCACTGACGGACCCTTTTCAATAAGCTTAGTGTTTTGATGTACTTAAATCCTGTTAAAATGACTGTGTTGAATAAAACAAACAGTAATGTCTTCATTGATATTTTACTTTCATGTTTATTGAAAGTTACCTTTTATGTTGTAAGAGTGCACTTTATCAGAGTGTTGTTGTTTACCTTTTAGTATGTTTACGTTGTTTGCACATGTTGGCAAAACTGCAACTGTTTAAATTAAAATCTGTTCAGAAAGGTTCTTTGGCCTAAATTGTCTGTTTTTCTTTTTTTGATTTAAGATCGTGATAAAATCGAAATCGTGATTTTATTTTTAATAAATCGTGATATGATATTTTTGCCATATCGCCCACCCCTACCTGAGACCAAGAAATGTTGTGTTTTTATTATCACCTTAGAATGAGGCTTTCATTCCTACAGAGGGAGCAGGTCCTCTTTGACGAAGTCCGCCATGAAAAGACAAACCAAACACTGACTCTAAAAAGGGCCATTTTGCATTTCTTCACATTTTTTGAGGCTGCTGTTGGGAAGGTTGATGCGAGGGGTGTTGTTGGTTGCAATCTGCAACCTCACAACTAGATGCCACTAAATCCTACACACTAGACCATTAACACTTAATATACTTTACGTATCTTTGAGAAAAATGAACATATAGGTTGAAAAAAATGAAGCAGCTTTCGACCAATATTTACGTTTGTTGTTAGGTAGCGACCTCTAGCAGCTGTTATTACAGCTGTGGAGGAGGAAGTGAGGAGAAGTAGTACGAAGAGCAACAACTCTGTATACGGAGGTCAGAGGCAGCTGTTTATGTCCAGTGTCAACCCAGAAGTCAACAGTAGATTCTTTTAGCTTACATTACCAAGGTAACGTAAGTTACTAAAGTTACGTTGGTAAGTTTGTAATAGAAGTTACAGAAGAAACTTAGTTAATCGAACCACAATCGCAATGTTTTCCTAAACGCAACCCAGCTCCAACCATACAGCGAGGGTACGGGTACGGGTGGCGTTGTTGTTTTGGGTACAGTGATATGTCATTTCGGGTGACGCTTACAAACAGCCTATTCAGTGGTTTAATTATGAGGATGTGTAGGTATCTTTGCATTGCCGTGCAGAAGTTTGACATTTCTAAAAAATCGGACTCAAATAATTAAAAGCTGATGAGGTCTTGTGGACAAGTAGATAAAAAAAAAACCTAAGAACTGACCTTTGAAAGGCTGATATTGTAAAAATCTTGCCTATGTGTGAGCTGGGAATGTCCCATCAGGGGCCCCAGGGTGATCATGCTCCATATGGGGCCCCAGCATGAGCCGACACCGTAGACTGAGCCCCTCATTTGTAGAGACTACAGCCCTACATGGACCTCAGGAAACAGCTCGGAGCTGTGCAGCATTAATAGAGAGCAGCGACTAGGGCTGTTCAGTCTGAGGGCCCCATTACAATATTGTTGTAGCCTAAAGCGTTTCATACTAACTAGTTGTCTCCAGGACCCTCTGTGTTTTCTGGAATTGGAGCCCACATTTGTTTCAGGGCCCGGGGCCCCTGTCAGTCATGATTTCCAATGCATGTGCATATATTCCAGTTGAAAAACCTGTGCAGAGAATTTATCCACACATGAGGCTGGAAAAGGGCTCCTGGTGGTCCAGCACTGCAGGGCTGTGCACGCCCAGTCAGTGCACACATGAGTTGTGTAATATGAAACAAAAATAATCTAATCACAAAGCAGGAAGTGAGCCAGTGTGGCAACTTCAGGCAACCATATTGAAATCTTTTCAAGTGGCTGCAGCCAAAGCAAAGAAGCTCCTGTTAACGCACCACTGAGGTTGATCCAACAGCCACGACATTCGAAACTGTTTCACTGTGATATTTTCCTTCGATCCCGTCCTAATGAAAGCAAATCAGAGTGTGGGAACTGCACAAAAAGATAGAACAGACTGACGAGGAAACGTACTTTTATAAGTTCGGTCTATGATTAGACCTGCCTGAGAACAGAGTGGGCCGGGCAACTTCCCCTGAACTTCTTTCTGGACAAACATGCATCAGTGTCATCTCAACCTCTCGCTTCGTCCCTCTTTTTTTTGCACTTTTGCTCTTTTGTTCTCTCCCTCTCACACACACACAAGGAAACTTTCACACCTCGGGCCAGGTGAATACATTTATCTTTACGAACAGAATCAGGTCTGATGCAACTGAGCAGAAGAGGTCAGAACATCTTTATATACCATGCGTCTATCCGTACTGTGAATCTCAATAATAATCATCATTACCCGCGTTTCCTTTGTCCCAGTTGACCGTAACTTCAGCAGGATAGAGGACGGATGTGTGTATGCAGCACGAGTGGTTCAACCAGGAGAGTAAAAAGTTAAATGTGGTGTCTAAACTCAACAAAGCAGTGCTGGAAACAAGCAAAAACATCCATATTCTGTGCAAAATCTTACAGAATTTAAGACTTATCATGTCAACGAAAGCAGTGCTCACAAAGGACCAAAATAAATTTGACTGACATGTAGCTTTCTACTTAGATAAGTGATAACACAAGTAAGCAGGTCACCTTTTTACATTTTAGCACAAATATCTGTACTTTCCATTCCTTACATTTGCAAAACAGGCTCGTTCCTTCAGTTTTAATGCATTTGAGGGGAATTATCGACTATTTTTATTTGCTTGATTGTTTGATCAGTGCATCTCACACACAGCAGACGAAAAGACGTAACAAGATGGAAGCAGACAGAGAGGGAGACTCGAATGGAGAGAAAAGGCTGGTAGTGTCGAGTGCCGACGACACCAGAACAGATTCTGAGAAGCAAGACATTCCCCACCCGTGGCCTTGTTTAAGTGAACTGTTTGAATGTGTTGGCTCCAACAAATAATATAATACTACTTTTATACTTTGAGGACATTTCAGAGCCTGAACTTTCTTACTTTTACTTGAGTAAAGGAGTTGAATCAATACTTCTATTTTTACCAGAGTCATTTTTTTTACACAACTATCTGTACTTCTGCTTCAGGACAGAATGTGTGTACTTTTGCCACCTCTGGTAGATGGACAGTATATTTATATAATATCCACTGCTTTCCCATCGACTCATCTCCCTCTGTACCAGACCTGCATCAAAGTCTAACAATCCTTGCCTTGTTTTGACCCTGCTCGGACCTAAAGAGGGGTGTCTTATACTGGATTACAGAAAGCTGACAGTCACTCAGAAATTGCATTAAACTGAGGTCTAAAGTTTCTAATATCACTTGGTCTGCCCTGCTTGGTAATCTGAGACATCTGGAGCGCCGATCAGGAGCACAAAGAATAATGTGAAGATAATATTTCCTCTTGTGTGCGCGTCTAACTTCTTCTACCGCCCGGCCCACGTTTGTCTCAGCATCTTCATCACACTGTCACCTCGCCTGCTCCTCTCCTGTCTTTCATCTGCTTTTTCCTCCTCCGTCTCCTCCCTCTCTCCACCTCACCAGGCCTTTCATGCAGCATCTCTGCCGCTCTCTCCTCCTCCTTTGAAGTGGCGTGACATGCGCGGCGTGTAAACAAGGAGCCGTTAAGCAGGGGAACACACTTCCTCCTGCGTTAGTGTCAGGTCGACTAGCGAGCTAGTGATCCGACAGGGCCGCGGTGACAGATGCTTTATTCTCTGGGACAGAGTCGTGATAAACTGGCGCCAACGCTCTGCTTCTGAAGACTAAGAGGAGGCGCTCTCCTCCTCCTCCTCCTCCTCCTCCTCCTCCATTTAACACAATCAGTGCTGGCCCTCTCACACAAAACAGGTAGACGTACATAAATAGCAGAATGACAGGAATAAGCGCCAGCTTAAGGTGCCAGACGATGCTTTTCTGGCAGAGGAATCACAGTCAGAACTGTGAAAGAAACAGACTCAGAGATATGAGCCTAACAGAGCAGCACCCTGTCACATGCTGAACACAACAACCAAAGCTGAGAGTCTGGACTTTAAAGGTCCCGTCTGTAGGGTATGTCCATAACAATGCATCCACACGTATACAGTCATTGAGTTGGATGTATAGACTTAGTTTGCTTTTGAATTAATCATAATCAAAATGTGGATTCAAAGTCCTGCCATCACTCCAAGACAAGCAGCTGTTCCACCAGCACTGTGACTCAGTGTAATCTCTCATTAATGAGGGTGTCTTTCATTGATTGGCCTTTATGAAAATGTGAAATGTGTTCCTGAGGTTCATTATCCATAATCTGAGAGAAATTAGTATGTTCAGCACCTGCTATTAGTATTTAAATCCATCATAATTATGAAGGCTATCCAGTGCAGCAGCGAGCGTGTTATACGTCATCCTCCACATCTCTCTATGCAAAGATATGTCATTTTTTAAGTCCATTCTAGCCTCGACCACTTGACTGGACTCTTGACAGCGTTGGGATTATGGGAAATGGTGTTCATTGAAGGCTGTTAACACCAAAATGTCTAA